>NW_026974354.1:0-34501 GCF_037042905.1 Lytechinus pictus | reverse complement strand
TGGTCCAAATTTTCCAAAATATGACCAAATTGATTTCTTCAAAATTGCCCCCGAGACCCCCCCCAATTCAGCCGTCTCCGCTCTGTGGGATCTTCTAACATCCATAGGCATCAATATTAAGAAGATAAAGCAGATCCGATGAGTTTTTATTTTTCGCCCTACCCGCGACTGGTCCAAATTTTCCAAAATATGACCAAATTGATTTCTTCAAAATTGCCCCCGAGACCCCCCCCAATTCAGCCGTCTCCGCTCTGTGGGATCTTCTAACATCCATAGGCATCAATATTAAGAAGATAAAGCAGATCCGATGAGTTTTTATTTTTCGCCCTACCCGCGACTGGTCCAAATTTTCCAAAATATGACCAAATTGATTTCTTCAAAATTGCCCCCGAGACCCCCCCCAATTCAGCCGTCTCCGCTCTGTGGGATCTTCTAACATCCATAGGCATCAATATTAAGAAGATAAAGCAGATCCGATGAGTTTTTATTTTTCGCCCTACCCGCGACTGGTCCAAATTTTCCAAAATATGACCAAATTGATTTCTTCAAAATTGCCCCCGAGACCCCCCCCAATTCAGCCGTCTCCGCTCTGTGGGATCTTCTAACATCCATAGGCATCAATATTAAGAAGATAAAGCAGATCCGATGAGTTTTTATTTTTCGCCCTACCCGCGACTGGTCCAAATTTTCCAAAATATGACCAAATTGATTTCTTCAAAATTGCCCCCGAGACCCCCCCCAATTCAGCCGTCTCCGCTCTGTGGGATCTTCTAACATCCATAGGCATCAATATTAAGAAGATAAAGCAGATCCGATGAGTTTTTATTTTTCGCCCTACCCGCGACTGGTCCAAATTTTCCAAAATATGACCAAATTGATTTCTTCAAAATTGCCCCCGAGACCCCCCCCAATTCAGCCGTCTCCGCTCTGTGGGATCTTCTAACATCCATAGGCATCAATATTAAGAAGATAAAGCAGATCCGATGAGTTTTTATTTTTCGCCCTACCCGCGACTGGTCCAAATTTTCCAAAATATGACCAAATTGATTTCTTCAAAATTGCCCCCGAGACCCCCCCCAATTCAGCCGTCTCCGCTCTGTGGGATCTTCTAACATCCATAGGCATCAATATTAAGAAGATAAAGCAGATCCGATGAGTTTTTATTTTTCGCCCTACCCGCGACTGGTCCAAATTTTCCAAAATATGACCAAATTGATTTCTTCAAAATTGCCCCCGAGACCCCCCCCAATTCAGCCGTCTCCGCTCTGTGGGATCTTCTAACATCCATAGGCATCAATATTAAGAAGATAAAGCAGATCCGATGAGTTTTTATTTTTCGCCCTACCCGCGACTGGTCCAAATTTTCCAAAATATGACCAAATTGATTTCTTCAAAATTGCCCCCGAGACCCCCCCCAATTCAGCCGTCTCCGCTCTGTGGGATCTTCTAACATCCATAGGCATCAATATTAAGAAGATAAAGCAGATCCGATGAGTTTTTATTTTTCGCCCTACCCGCGACTGGTCCAAATTTTCCAAAATATGACCAAATTGATTTCTTCAAAATTGCCCCCGAGACCCCCCCCAATTCAGCCGTCTCCGCTCTGTGGGATCTTCTAACATCCATAGGCATCAATATTAAGAAGATAAAGCAGATCCGATGAGTTTTTATTTTTCGCCCTACCCGCGACTGGTCCAAATTTTCCAAAATATGACCAAATTGATTTCTTCAAAATTGCCCCCGAGACCCCCCCCAATTCAGCCGTCTCCGCTCTGTGGGATCTTCTAACATCCATAGGCATCAATATTAAGAAGATAAAGCAGATCCGATGAGTTTTTATTTTTCGCCCTACCCGCGACTGGTCCAAATTTTCCAAAATATGACCAAATTGATTTCTTCAAAATTGCCCCCGAGACCCCCCCCAATTCAGCCGTCTCCGCTCTGTGGGATCTTCTAACATCCATAGGCATCAATATTAAGAAGATAAAGCAGATCCGATGAGTTTTTATTTTTCGCCCTACCCGCGACTGGTCCAAATTTTCCAAAATATGACCAAATTGATTTCTTCAAAATTGCCCCCGAGACCCCCCCCAATTCAGCCGTCTCCGCTCTGTGGGATCTTCTAACATCCATAGGCATCAATATTAAGAAGATAAAGCAGATCCGATGAGTTTTTATTTTTCGCCCTACCCGCGACTGGTCCAAATTTTCCAAAATATGACCAAATTGATTTCTTCAAAATTGCCCCCGAGACCCCCCCCAATTCAGCCGTCTCCGCTCTGTGGGATCTTCTAACATCCATAGGCATCAATATTAAGAAGATAAAGCAGATCCGATGAGTTTTTATTTTTCGCCCTACCCGCGACTGGTCCAAATTTTCCAAAATATGACCAAATTGATTTCTTCAAAATTGCCCCCGAGACCCCCCCCAATTCAGCCGTCTCCGCTCTGTGGGATCTTCTAACATCCATAGGCATCAATATTAAGAAGATAAAGCAGATCCGATGAGTTTTTATTTTTCGCCCTACCCGCGACTGGTCCAAATTTTCCAAAATATGACCAAATTGATTTCTTCAAAATTGCCCCCGAGACCCCCCCCAATTCAGCCGTCTCCGCTCTGTGGGATCTTCTAACATCCATAGGCATCAATATTAAGAAGATAAAGCAGATCCGATGAGTTTTTATTTTTCGCCCTACCCGCGACTGGTCCAAATTTTCCAAAATATGACCAAATTGATTTCTTCAAAATTGCCCCCGAGACCCCCCCCAATTCAGCCGTCTCCGCTCTGTGGGATCTTCTAACATCCATAGGCATCAATATTAAGAAGATAAAGCAGATCCGATGAGTTTTTATTTTTCGCCCTACCCGCGACTGGTCCAAATTTTCCAAAATATGACCAAATTGATTTCTTCAAAATTGCCCCCGAGACCCCCCCCAATTCAGCCGTCTCCGCTCTGTGGGATCTTCTAACATCCATAGGCATCAATATTAAGAAGATAAAGCAGATCCGATGAGTTTTTATTTTTCGCCCTACCCGCGACTGGTCCAAATTTTCCAAAATATGACCAAATTGATTTCTTCAAAATTGCCCCCGAGACCCCCCCCAATTCAGCCGTCTCCGCTCTGTGGGATCTTCTAACATCCATAGGCATCAATATTAAGAAGATAAAGCAGATCCGATGAGTTTTTATTTTTCGCCCTACCCGCGACTGGTCCAAATTTTCCAAAATATGACCAAATTGATTTCTTCAAAATTGCCCCCGAGACCCCCCCCAATTCAGCCGTCTCCGCTCTGTGGGATCTTCTAACATCCATAGGCATCAATATTAAGAAGATAAAGCAGATCCGATGAGTTTTTATTTTTCGCCCTACCCGCGACTGGTCCAAATTTTCCAAAATATGACCAAATTGATTTCTTCAAAATTGCCCCCGAGACCCCCCCCAATTCAGCCGTCTCCGCTCTGTGGGATCTTCTAACATCCATAGGCATCAATATTAAGAAGATAAAGCAGATCCGATGAGTTTTTATTTTTCGCCCTACCCGCGACTGGTCCAAATTTTCCAAAATATGACCAAATTGATTTCTTCAAAATTGCCCCCGAGACCCCCCCCAATTCAGCCGTCTCCGCTCTGTGGGATCTTCTAACATCCATAGGCATCAATATTAAGAAGATAAAGCAGATCCGATGAGTTTTTATTTTTCGCCCTACCCGCGACTGGTCCAAATTTTCCAAAATATGACCAAATTGATTTCTTCAAAATTGCCCCCGAGACCCCCCCCAATTCAGCCGTCTCCGCTCTGTGGGATCTTCTAACATCCATAGGCATCAATATTAAGAAGATAAAGCAGATCCGATGAGTTTTTATTTTTCGCCCTACCCGCGACTGGTCCAAATTTTCCAAAATATGACCAAATTGATTTCTTCAAAATTGCCCCCGAGACCCCCCCCAATTCAGCCGTCTCCGCTCTGTGGGATCTTCTAACATCCATAGGCATCAATATTAAGAAGATAAAGCAGATCCGATGAGTTTTTATTTTTCGCCCTACCCGCGACTGGTCCAAATTTTCCAAAATATGACCAAATTGATTTCTTCAAAATTGCCCCCGAGACCCCCCCCAATTCAGCCGTCTCCGCTCTGTGGGATCTTCTAACATCCATAGGCATCAATATTAAGAAGATAAAGCAGATCCGATGAGTTTTTATTTTTCGCCCTACCCGCGACTGGTCCAAATTTTCCAAAATATGACCAAATTGATTTCTTCAAAATTGCCCCCGAGACCCCCCCCAATTCAGCCGTCTCCGCTCTGTGGGATCTTCTAACATCCATAGGCATCAATATTAAGAAGATAAAGCAGATCCGATGAGTTTTTATTTTTCGCCCTACCCGCGACTGGTCCAAATTTTCCAAAATATGACCAAATTGATTTCTTCAAAATTGCCCCCGAGACCCCCCCCAATTCAGCCGTCTCCGCTCTGTGGGATCTTCTAACATCCATAGGCATCAATATTAAGAAGATAAAGCAGATCCGATGAGTTTTTATTTTTCGCCCTACCCGCGACTGGTCCAAATTTTCCAAAATATGACCAAATTGATTTCTTCAAAATTGCCCCCGAGACCCCCCCCAATTCAGCCGTCTCCGCTCTGTGGGATCTTCTAACATCCATAGGCATCAATATTAAGAAGATAAAGCAGATCCGATGAGTTTTTATTTTTCGCCCTACCCGCGACTGGTCCAAATTTTCCAAAATATGACCAAATTGATTTCTTCAAAATTGCCCCCGAGACCCCCCCCAATTCAGCCGTCTCCGCTCTGTGGGATCTTCTAACATCCATAGGCATCAATATTAAGAAGATAAAGCAGATCCGATGAGTTTTTATTTTTCGCCCTACCCGCGACTGGTCCAAATTTTCCAAAATATGACCAAATTGATTTCTTCAAAATTGCCCCCGAGACCCCCCCCAATTCAGCCGTCTCCGCTCTGTGGGATCTTCTAACATCCATAGGCATCAATATTAAGAAGATAAAGCAGATCCGATGAGTTTTTATTTTTCGCCCTACCCGCGACTGGTCCAAATTTTCCAAAATATGACCAAATTGATTTCTTCAAAATTGCCCCCGAGACCCCCCCCAATTCAGCCGTCTCCGCTCTGTGGGATCTTCTAACATCCATAGGCATCAATATTAAGAAGATAAAGCAGATCCGATGAGTTTTTATTTTTCGCCCTACCCGCGACTGGTCCAAATTTTCCAAAATATGACCAAATTGATTTCTTCAAAATTGCCCCCGAGACCCCCCCCAATTCAGCCGTCTCCGCTCTGTGGGATCTTCTAACATCCATAGGCATCAATATTAAGAAGATAAAGCAGATCCGATGAGTTTTTATTTTTCGCCCTACCCGCGACTGGTCCAAATTTTCCAAAATATGACCAAATTGATTTCTTCAAAATTGCCCCCGAGACCCCCCCCAATTCAGCCGTCTCCGCTCTGTGGGATCTTCTAACATCCATAGGCATCAATATTAAGAAGATAAAGCAGATCCGATGAGTTTTTATTTTTCGCCCTACCCGCGACTGGTCCAAATTTTCCAAAATATGACCAAATTGATTTCTTCAAAATTGCCCCCGAGACCCCCCCCAATTCAGCCGTCTCCGCTCTGTGGGATCTTCTAACATCCATAGGCATCAATATTAAGAAGATAAAGCAGATCCGATGAGTTTTTATTTTTCGCCCTACCCGCGACTGGTCCAAATTTTCCAAAATATGACCAAATTGATTTCTTCAAAATTGCCCCCGAGACCCCCCCCAATTCAGCCGTCTCCGCTCTGTGGGATCTTCTAACATCCATAGGCATCAATATTAAGAAGATAAAGCAGATCCGATGAGTTTTTATTTTTCGCCCTACCCGCGACTGGTCCAAATTTTCCAAAATATGACCAAATTGATTTCTTCAAAATTGCCCCCGAGACCCCCCCCAATTCAGCCGTCTCCGCTCTGTGGGATCTTCTAACATCCATAGGCATCAATATTAAGAAGATAAAGCAGATCCGATGAGTTTTTATTTTTCGCCCTACCCGCGACTGGTCCAAATTTTCCAAAATATGACCAAATTGATTTCTTCAAAATTGCCCCCGAGACCCCCCCCAATTCAGCCGTCTCCGCTCTGTGGGATCTTCTAACATCCATAGGCATCAATATTAAGAAGATAAAGCAGATCCGATGAGTTTTTATTTTTCGCCCTACCCGCGACTGGTCCAAATTTTCCAAAATATGACCAAATTGATTTCTTCAAAATTGCCCCCGAGACCCCCCCCAATTCAGCCGTCTCCGCTCTGTGGGATCTTCTAACATCCATAGGCATCAATATTAAGAAGATAAAGCAGATCCGATGAGTTTTTATTTTTCGCCCTACCCGCGACTGGTCCAAATTTTCCAAAATATGACCAAATTGATTTCTTCAAAATTGCCCCCGAGACCCCCCCCAATTCAGCCGTCTCCGCTCTGTGGGATCTTCTAACATCCATAGGCATCAATATTAAGAAGATAAAGCAGATCCGATGAGTTTTTATTTTTCGCCCTACCCGCGACTGGTCCAAATTTTCCAAAATATGACCAAATTGATTTCTTCAAAATTGCCCCCGAGACCCCCCCCAATTCAGCCGTCTCCGCTCTGTGGGATCTTCTAACATCCATAGGCATCAATATTAAGAAGATAAAGCAGATCCGATGAGTTTTTATTTTTCGCCCTACCCGCGACTGGTCCAAATTTTCCAAAATATGACCAAATTGATTTCTTCAAAATTGCCCCCGAGACCCCCCCCAATTCAGCCGTCTCCGCTCTGTGGGATCTTCTAACATCCATAGGCATCAATATTAAGAAGATAAAGCAGATCCGATGAGTTTTTATTTTTCGCCCTACCCGCGACTGGTCCAAATTTTCCAAAATATGACCAAATTGATTTCTTCAAAATTGCCCCCAGACCCCCCCCAATTCAGCCGTCTCCGCTCTGTGGGATCTTCTAACATCCATAGGCATCAATATTAAGAAGATAAAGCAGATCCGATGAGTTTTTATTTTTCGCCCTACCCGCGACTGGTCCAAATTTTCCAAAATATGACCAAATTGATTTCTTCAAAATTGCCCCCGAGACCCCCCCCAATTCAGCCGTCTCCGCTCTGTGGGATCTTCTAACATCCATAGGCATCAATATTAAGAAGATAAAGCAGATCCGATGAGTTTTTATTTTTCGCCCTACCCGCGACTGGTCCAAATTTTCCAAAATATGACCAAATTGATTTCTTCAAAATTGCCCCCGAGACCCCCCCCAATTCAGCCGTCTCCGCTCTGTGGGATCTTCTAACATCCATAGGCATCAATATTAAGAAGATAAAGCAGATCCGATGAGTTTTTATTTTTCGCCCTACCCGCGACTGGTCCAAATTTTCCAAAATATGACCAAATTGATTTCTTCAAAATTGCCCCCGAGACCCCCCCCAATTCAGCCGTCTCCGCTCTGTGGGATCTTCTAACATCCATAGGCATCAATATTAAGAAGATAAAGCAGATCCGATGAGTTTTTATTTTTCGCCCTACCCGCGACTGGTCCAAATTTTCCAAAATATGACCAAATTGATTTCTTCAAAATTGCCCCCGAGACCCCCCCCAATTCAGCCGTCTCCGCTCTGTGGGATCTTCTAACATCCATAGGCATCAATATTAAGAAGATAAAGCAGATCCGATGAGTTTTTATTTTTCGCCCTACCCGCGACTGGTCCAAATTTTCCAAAATATGACCAAATTGATTTCTTCAAAATTGCCCCCGAGACCCCCCCCAATTCAGCCGTCTCCGCTCTGTGGGATCTTCTAACATCCATAGGCATCAATATTAAGAAGATAAAGCAGATCCGATGAGTTTTTATTTTTCGCCCTACCCGCGACTGGTCCAAATTTTCCAAAATATGACCAAATTGATTTCTTCAAAATTGCCCCCGAGACCCCCCCCAATTCAGCCGTCTCCGCTCTGTGGGATCTTCTAACATCCATAGGCATCAATATTAAGAAGATAAAGCAGATCCGATGAGTTTTTATTTTTCGCCCTACCCGCGACTGGTCCAAATTTTCCAAAATATGACCAAATTGATTTCTTCAAAATTGCCCCCGAGACCCCCCCCAATTCAGCCGTCTCCGCTCTGTGGGATCTTCTAACATCCATAGGCATCAATATTAAGAAGATAAAGCAGATCCGATGAGTTTTTATTTTTCGCCCTACCCGCGACTGGTCCAAATTTTCCAAAATATGACCAAATTGATTTCTTCAAAATTGCCCCCGAGACCCCCCCCAATTCAGCCGTCTCCGCTCTGTGGGATCTTCTAACATCCATAGGCATCAATATTAAGAAGATAAAGCAGATCCGATGAGTTTTTATTTTTCGCCCTACCCGCGACTGGTCCAAATTTTCCAAAATATGACCAAATTGATTTCTTCAAAATTGCCCCCGAGACCCCCCCCAATTCAGCCGTCTCCGCTCTGTGGGATCTTCTAACATCCATAGGCATCAATATTAAGAAGATAAAGCAGATCCGATGAGTTTTTATTTTTCGCCCTACCCGCGACTGGTCCAAATTTTCCAAAATATGACCAAATTGATTTCTTCAAAATTGCCCCCGAGACCCCCCCCAATTCAGCCGTCTCCGCTCTGTGGGATCTTCTAACATCCATAGGCATCAATATTAAGAAGATAAAGCAGATCCGATGAGTTTTTATTTTTCGCCCTACCCGCGACTGGTCCAAATTTTCCAAAATATGACCAAATTGATTTCTTCAAAATTGCCCCCGAGACCCCCCCCAATTCAGCCGTCTCCGCTCTGTGGGATCTTCTAACATCCATAGGCATCAATATTAAGAAGATAAAGCAGATCCGATGAGTTTTTATTTTTCGCCCTACCCGCGACTGGTCCAAATTTTCCAAAATATGACCAAATTGATTTCTTCAAAATTGCCCCCGAGACCCCCCCCAATTCAGCCGTCTCCGCTCTGTGGGATCTTCTAACATCCATAGGCATCAATATTAAGAAGATAAAGCAGATCCGATGAGTTTTTATTTTTCGCCCTACCCGCGACTGGTCCAAATTTTCCAAAATATGACCAAATTGATTTCTTCAAAATTGCCCCCGAGACCCCCCCCAATTCAGCCGTCTCCGCTCTGTGGGATCTTCTAACATCCATAGGCATCAATATTAAGAAGAATAAAGCAGATCCGATGAGTTTTTATTTTTCGCCCTACCCGCGACTGGTCCAAATTTTCCAAAATATGACCAAATTGATTTCTTCAAAATTGCCCCCGAGACCCCCCCCAATTCAGCCGTCTCCGCTCTGTGGGATCTTCTAACATCCATAGGCATCAATATTAAGAAGATAAAGCAGATCCGATGAGTTTTTATTTTTCGCCCTACCCGCGACTGGTCCAAATTTTCCAAAATATGACCAAATTGATTTCTTCAAAATTGCCCCCGAGACCCCCCCCAATTCAGCCGTCTCCGCTCTGTGGGATCTTCTAACATCCATAGGCATCAATATTAAGAAGATAAAGCAGATCCGATGAGTTTTTATTTTTCGCCCTACCCGCGACTGGTCCAAATTTTCCAAAATATGACCAAATTGATTTCTTCAAAATTGCCCCCGAGACCCCCCCCAATTCAGCCGTCTCCGCTCTGTGGGATCTTCTAACATCCATAGGCATCAATATTAAGAAGATAAAGCAGATCCGATGAGTTTTTATTTTTCGCCCTACCCGCGACTGGTCCAAATTTTCCAAAATATGACCAAATTGATTTCTTCAAAATTGCCCCCGAGACCCCCCCCAATTCAGCCGTCTCCGCTCTGTGGGATCTTCTAACATCCATAGGCATCAATATTAAGAAGATAAAGCAGATCCGATGAGTTTTTATTTTTCGCCCTACCCGCGACTGGTCCAAATTTTCCAAAATATGACCAAATTGATTTCTTCAAAATTGCCCCCGAGACCCCCCCCAATTCAGCCGTCTCCGCTCTGTGGGATCTTCTAACATCCATAGGCATCAATATTAAGAAGATAAAGCAGATCCGATGAGTTTTTATTTTTCGCCCTACCCGCGACTGGTCCAAATTTTCCAAAATATGACCAAATTGATTTCTTCAAAATTGCCCCCGAGACCCCCCCCAATTCAGCCGTCTCCGCTCTGTGGGATCTTCTAACATCCATAGGCATCAATATTAAGAAGATAAAGCAGATCCGATGAGTTTTTATTTTTCGCCCTACCCGCGACTGGTCCAAATTTTCCAAAATATGACCAAATTGATTTCTTCAAAATTGCCCCCGAGACCCCCCCCAATTCAGCCGTCTCCGCTCTGTGGGATCTTCTAACATCCATAGGCATCAATATTAAGAAGATAAAGCAGATCCGATGAGTTTTTATTTTTCGCCCTACCCGCGACTGGTCCAAATTTTCCAAAATATGACCAAATTGATTTCTTCAAAATTGCCCCCGAGACCCCCCCCAATTCAGCCGTCTCCGCTCTGTGGGATCTTCTAACATCCATAGGCATCAATATTAAGAAGATAAAGCAGATCCGATGAGTTTTTATTTTTCGCCCTACCCGCGACTGGTCCAAATTTTCCAAAATATGACCAAATTGATTTCTTCAAAATTGCCCCCGAGACCCCCCCCAATTCAGCCGTCTCCGCTCTGTGGGATCTTCTAACATCCATAGGCATCAATATTAAGAAGATAAAGCAGATCCGATGAGTTTTTATTTTTCGCCCTACCCGCGACTGGTCCAAATTTTCCAAAATATGACCAAATTGATTTCTTCAAAATTGCCCCCGAGACCCCCCCCAATTCAGCCGTCTCCGCTCTGTGGGATCTTCTAACATCCATAGGCATCAATATTAAGAAGATAAAGCAGATCCGATGAGTTTTTATTTTTCGCCCTACCCGCGACTGGTCCAAATTTTCCAAAATATGACCAAATTGATTTCTTCAAAATTGCCCCCGAGACCCCCCCCAATTCAGCCGTCTCCGCTCTGTGGGATCTTCTAACATCCATAGGCATCAATATTAAGAAGATAAAGCAGATCCGATGAGTTTTTATTTTTCGCCCTACCCGCGACTGGTCCAAATTTTCCAAAATATGACCAAATTGATTTCTTCAAAATTGCCCCCGAGACCCCCCCCAATTCAGCCGTCTCCGCTCTGTGGGATCTTCTAACATCCATAGGCATCAATATTAAGAAGATAAAGCAGATCCGATGAGTTTTTATTTTTCGCCCTACCCGCGACTGGTCCAAATTTTCCAAAATATGACCAAATTGATTTCTTCAAAATTGCCCCCGAGACCCCCCCCAATTCAGCCGTCTCCGCTCTGTGGGATCTTCTAACATCCATAGGCATCAATATTAAGAAGATAAAGCAGATCCGATGAGTTTTTATTTTTCGCCCTACCCGCGACTGGTCCAAATTTTCCAAAATATGACCAAATTGATTTCTTCAAAATTGCCCCCGAGACCCCCCCCAATTCAGCCGTCTCCGCTCTGTGGGATCTTCTAACATCCATAGGCATCAATATTAAGAAGATAAAGCAGATCCGATGAGTTTTTATTTTTCGCCCTACCCGCGACTGGTCCAAATTTTCCAAAATATGACCAAATTGATTTCTTCAAAATTGCCCCCGAGACCCCCCCCAATTCAGCCGTCTCCGCTCTGTGGGATCTTCTAACATCCATAGGCATCAATATTAAGAAGATAAAGCAGATCCGATGAGTTTTTATTTTTCGCCCTACCCGCGACTGGTCCAAATTTTCCAAAATATGACCAAATTGATTTCTTCAAAATTGCCCCCGAGACCCCCCCCAATTCAGCCGTCTCCGCTCTGTGGGATCTTCTAACATCCATAGGCATCAATATTAAGAAGATAAAGCAGATCCGATGAGTTTTTATTTTTCGCCCTACCCGCGACTGGTCCAAATTTTCCAAAATATGACCAAATTGATTTCTTCAAAATTGCCCCCGAGACCCCCCCCAATTCAGCCGTCTCCGCTCTGTGGGATCTTCTAACATCCAT
Organism: Lytechinus pictus; assembly: GCF_037042905.1. NCBI lineage: Eukaryota > Metazoa > Echinodermata > Echinoidea > Temnopleuroida > Toxopneustidae > Lytechinus > Lytechinus pictus. The sequence continues at coordinate 22,397 of NW_026974354.1, read as the reverse complement.
AGGCATCAATATTAAGAAGATAAAGCAGATCCGATGAGTTTTTATTTTTCGCCCTACCCGCGACTGGTCCAAATTTTCCAAAATATGACCAAATTGATTTCTTCAAAATTGCCCCCGAGACCCCCCCCAATTCAGCCGTCTCCGCTCTGTGGGATCTTCTAACATCCATAGGCATCAATATTAAGAAGATAAAGCAGATCCGATGAGTTTTTATTTTTCGCCCTACCCGCGACTGGTCCAAATTTTCCAAAATATGACCAAATTGATTTCTTCAAAATTGCCCCCGAGACCCCCCCCAATTCAGCCGTCTCCGCTCTGTGGGATCTTCTAACATCCATAGGCATCAATATTAAGAAGATAAAGCAGATCCGATGAGTTTTTATTTTTCGCCCTACCCGCGACTGGTCCAAATTTTCCAAAATATGACCAAATTGATTTCTTCAAAATTGCCCCCGAGACCCCCCCCAATTCAGCCGTCTCCGCTCTGTGGGATCTTCTAACATCCATAGGCATCAATATTAAGAAGATAAAGCAGATCCGATGAGTTTTTATTTTTCGCCCTACCCGCGACTGGTCCAAATTTTCCAAAATATGACCAAATTGATTTCTTCAAAATTGCCCCCGAGACCCCCCCCAATTCAGCCGTCTCCGCTCTGTGGGATCTTCTAACATCCATAGGCATCAATATTAAGAAGATAAAGCAGATCCGATGAGTTTTTATTTTTCGCCCTACCCGCGACTGGTCCAAATTTTCCAAAATATGACCAAATTGATTTCTTCAAAATTGCCCCCGAGACCCCCCCCAATTCAGCCGTCTCCGCTCTGTGGGATCTTCTAACATCCATAGGCATCAATATTAAGAAGATAAAGCAGATCCGATGAGTTTTTATTTTTCGCCCTACCCGCGACTGGTCCAAATTTTCCAAAATATGACCAAATTGATTTCTTCAAAATTGCCCCCGAGACCCCCCCCAATTCAGCCGTCTCCGCTCTGTGGGATCTTCTAACATCCATAGGCATCAATATTAAGAAGATAAAGCAGATCCGATGAGTTTTTATTTTTCGCCCTACCCGCGACTGGTCCAAATTTTCCAAAATATGACCAAATTGATTTCTTCAAAATTGCCCCCGAGACCCCCCCCAATTCAGCCGTCTCCGCTCTGTGGGATCTTCTAACATCCATAGGCATCAATATTAAGAAGATAAAGCAGATCCGATGAGTTTTTATTTTTCGCCCTACCCGCGACTGGTCCAAATTTTCCAAAATATGACCAAATTGATTTCTTCAAAATTGCCCCCGAGACCCCCCCCAATTCAGCCGTCTCCGCTCTGTGGGATCTTCTAACATCCATAGGCATCAATATTAAGAAGATAAAGCAGATCCGATGAGTTTTTATTTTTCGCCCTACCCGCGACTGGTCCAAATTTTCCAAAATATGACCAAATTGATTTCTTCAAAATTGCCCCCGAGACCCCCCCCAATTCAGCCGTCTCCGCTCTGTGGGATCTTCTAACATCCATAGGCATCAATATTAAGAAGATAAAGCAGATCCGATGAGTTTTTATTTTTCGCCCTACCCGCGACTGGTCCAAATTTTCCAAAATATGACCAAATTGATTTCTTCAAAATTGCCCCCGAGACCCCCCCCAATTCAGCCGTCTCCGCTCTGTGGGATCTTCTAACATCCATAGGCATCAATATTAAGAAGATAAAGCAGATCCGATGAGTTTTTATTTTTCGCCCTACCCGCGACTGGTCCAAATTTTCCAAAATATGACCAAATTGATTTCTTCAAAATTGCCCCCGAGACCCCCCCCAATTCAGCCGTCTCCGCTCTGTGGGATCTTCTAACATCCATAGGCATCAATATTAAGAAGATAAAGCAGATCCGATGAGTTTTTATTTTTCGCCCTACCCGCGACTGGTCCAAATTTTCCAAAATATGACCAAATTGATTTCTTCAAAATTGCCCCCGAGACCCCCCCCAATTCAGCCGTCTCCGCTCTGTGGGATCTTCTAACATCCATAGGCATCAATATTAAGAAGATAAAGCAGATCCGATGAGTTTTTATTTTTCGCCCTACCCGCGACTGGTCCAAATTTTCCAAAATATGACCAAATTGATTTCTTCAAAATTGCCCCCGAGACCCCCCCCAATTCAGCCGTCTCCGCTCTGTGGGATCTTCTAACATCCATAGGCATCAATATTAAGAAGATAAAGCAGATCCGATGAGTTTTTATTTTTCGCCCTACCCGCGACTGGTCCAAATTTTCCAAAATATGACCAAATTGATTTCTTCAAAATTGCCCCCGAGACCCCCCCCAATTCAGCCGTCTCCGCTCTGTGGGATCTTCTAACATCCATAGGCATCAATATTAAGAAGATAAAGCAGATCCGATGAGTTTTTATTTTTCGCCCTACCCGCGACTGGTCCAAATTTTCCAAAATATGACCAAATTGATTTCTTCAAAATTGCCCCCGAGACCCCCCCCAATTCAGCCGTCTCCGCTCTGTGGGATCTTCTAACATCCATAGGCATCAATATTAAGAAGATAAAGCAGATCCGATGAGTTTTTATTTTTCGCCCTACCCGCGACTGGTCCAAATTTTCCAAAATATGACCAAATTGATTTCTTCAAAATTGCCCCCGAGACCCCCCCCAATTCAGCCGTCTCCGCTCTGTGGGATCTTCTAACATCCATAGGCATCAATATTAAGAAGATAAAGCAGATCCGATGAGTTTTTATTTTTCGCCCTACCCGCGACTGGTCCAAATTTTCCAAAATATGACCAAATTGATTTCTTCAAAATTGCCCCCGAGACCCCCCCCAATTCAGCCGTCTCCGCTCTGTGGGATCTTCTAACATCCATAGGCATCAATATTAAGAAGATAAAGCAGATCCGATGAGTTTTTATTTTTCGCCCTACCCGCGACTGGTCCAAATTTTCCAAAATATGACCAAATTGATTTCTTCAAAATTGCCCCCGAGACCCCCCCCAATTCAGCCGTCTCCGCTCTGTGGGATCTTCTAACATCCATAGGCATCAATATTAAGAAGATAAAGCAGATCCGATGAGTTTTTATTTTTCGCCCTACCCGCGACTGGTCCAAATTTTCCAAAATATGACCAAATTGATTTCTTCAAAATTGCCCCCGAGACCCCCCCCAATTCAGCCGTCTCCGCTCTGTGGGATCTTCTAACATCCATAGGCATCAATATTAAGAAGATAAAGCAGATCCGATGAGTTTTTATTTTTCGCCCTACCCGCGACTGGTCCAAATTTTCCAAAATATGACCAAATTGATTTCTTCAAAATTGCCCCCGAGACCCCCCCCAATTCAGCCGTCTCCGCTCTGTGGGATCTTCTAACATCCATAGGCATCAATATTAAGAAGATAAAGCAGATCCGATGAGTTTTTATTTTTCGCCCTACCCGCGACTGGTCCAAATTTTCCAAAATATGACCAAATTGATTTCTTCAAAATTGCCCCCGAGACCCCCCCCAATTCAGCCGTCTCCGCTCTGTGGGATCTTCTAACATCCATAGGCATCAATATTAAGAAGATAAAGCAGATCCGATGAGTTTTTATTTTTCGCCCTACCCGCGACTGGTCCAAATTTTCCAAAATATGACCAAATTGATTTCTTCAAAATTGCCCCCGAGACCCCCCCCAATTCAGCCGTCTCCGCTCTGTGGGATCTTCTAACATCCATAGGCATCAATATTAAGAAGATAAAGCAGATCCGATGAGTTTTTATTTTTCGCCCTACCCGCGACTGGTCCAAATTTTCCAAAATATGACCAAATTGATTTCTTCAAAATTGCCCCCGAGACCCCCCCCAATTCAGCCGTCTCCGCTCTGTGGGATCTTCTAACATCCATAGGCATCAATATTAAGAAGATAAAGCAGATCCGATGAGTTTTTATTTTTCGCCCTACCCGCGACTGGTCCAAATTTTCCAAAATATGACCAAATTGATTTCTTCAAAATTGCCCCCGAGACCCCCCCCAATTCAGCCGTCTCCGCTCTGTGGGATCTTCTAACATCCATAGGCATCAATATTAAGAAGATAAAGCAGATCCGATGAGTTTTTATTTTTCGCCCTACCCGCGACTGGTCCAAATTTTCCAAAATATGACCAAATTGATTTCTTCAAAATTGCCCCCGAGACCCCCCCCAATTCAGCCGTCTCCGCTCTGTGGGATCTTCTAACATCCATAGGCATCAATATTAAGAAGATAAAGCAGATCCGATGAGTTTTTATTTTTCGCCCTACCCGCGACTGGTCCAAATTTTCCAAAATATGACCAAATTGATTTCTTCAAAATTGCCCCCGAGACCCCCCCCAATTCAGCCGTCTCCGCTCTGTGGGATCTTCTAACATCCATAGGCATCAATATTAAGAAGATAAAGCAGATCCGATGAGTTTTTATTTTTCGCCCTACCCGCGACTGGTCCAAATTTTCCAAAATATGACCAAATTGATTTCTTCAAAATTGCCCCCGAGACCCCCCCCAATTCAGCCGTCTCCGCTCTGTGGGATCTTCTAACATCCATAGGCATCAATATTAAGAAGATAAAGCAGATCCGATGAGTTTTTATTTTTCGCCCTACCCGCGACTGGTCCAAATTTTCCAAAATATGACCAAATTGATTTCTTCAAAATTGCCCCCGAGACCCCCCCCAATTCAGCCGTCTCCGCTCTGTGGGATCTTCTAACATCCATAGGCATCAATATTAAGAAGATAAAGCAGATCCGATGAGTTTTTATTTTTCGCCCTACCCGCGACTGGTCCAAATTTTCCAAAATATGACCAAATTGATTTCTTCAAAATTGCCCCCGAGACCCCCCCCAATTCAGCCGTCTCCGCTCTGTGGGATCTTCTAACATCCATAGGCATCAATATTAAGAAGATAAAGCAGATCCGATGAGTTTTTATTTTTCGCCCTACCCGCGACTGGTCCAAATTTTCCAAAATATGACCAAATTGATTTCTTCAAAATTGCCCCCGAGACCCCCCCCAATTCAGCCGTCTCCGCTCTGTGGGATCTTCTAACATCCATAGGCATCAATATTAAGAAGATAAAGCAGATCCGATGAGTTTTTATTTTTCGCCCTACCCGCGACTGGTCCAAATTTTCCAAAATATGACCAAATTGATTTCTTCAAAATTGCCCCCGAGACCCCCCCCAATTCAGCCGTCTCCGCTCTGTGGGATCTTCTAACATCCATAGGCATCAATATTAAGAAGATAAAGCAGATCCGATGAGTTTTTATTTTTCGCCCTACCCGCGACTGGTCCAAATTTTCCAAAATATGACCAAATTGATTTCTTCAAAATTGCCCCCGAGACCCCCCCCAATTCAGCCGTCTCCGCTCTGTGGGATCTTCTAACATCCATAGGCATCAATATTAAGAAGATAAAGCAGATCCGATGAGTTTTTATTTTTCGCCCTACCCGCGACTGGTCCAAATTTTCCAAAATATGACCAAATTGATTTCTTCAAAATTGCCCCCGAGACCCCCCCCAATTCAGCCGTCTCCGCTCTGTGGGATCTTCTAACATCCATAGGCATCAATATTAAGAAGATAAAGCAGATCCGATGAGTTTTTATTTTTCGCCCTACCCGCGACTGGTCCAAATTTTCCAAAATATGACCAAATTGATTTCTTCAAAATTGCCCCCGAGACCCCCCCCAATTCAGCCGTCTCCGCTCTGTGGGATCTTCTAACATCCATAGGCATCAATATTAAGAAGATAAAGCAGATCCGATGAGTTTTTATTTTTCGCCCTACCCGCGACTGGTCCAAATTTTCCAAAATATGACCAAATTGATTTCTTCAAAATTGCCCCCGAGACCCCCCCCAATTCAGCCGTCTCCGCTCTGTGGGATCTTCTAACATCCATAGGCATCAATATTAAGAAGATAAAGCAGATCCGATGAGTTTTTATTTTTCGCCCTACCCGCGACTGGTCCAAATTTTCCAAAATATGACCAAATTGATTTCTTCAAAATTGCCCCCGAGACCCCCCCCAATTCAGCCGTCTCCGCTCTGTGGGATCTTCTAACATCCATAGGCATCAATATTAAGAAGATAAAGCAGATCCGATGAGTTTTTATTTTTCGCCCTACCCGCGACTGGTCCAAATTTTCCAAAATATGACCAAATTGATTTCTTCAAAATTGCCCCCGAGACCCCCCCCAATTCAGCCGTCTCCGCTCTGTGGGATCTTCTAACATCCATAGGCATCAATATTAAGAAGATAAAGCAGATCCGATGAGTTTTTATTTTTCGCCCTACCCGCGACTGGTCCAAATTTTCCAAAATATGACCAAATTGATTTCTTCAAAATTGCCCCCGAGACCCCCCCCAATTCAGCCGTCTCCGCTCTGTGGGATCTTCTAACATCCATAGGCATCAATATTAAGAAGATAAAGCAGATCCGATGAGTTTTTATTTTTCGCCCTACCCGCGACTGGTCCAAATTTTCCAAAATATGACCAAATTGATTTCTTCAAAATTGCCCCCGAGACCCCCCCCAATTCAGCCGTCTCCGCTCTGTGGGATCTTCTAACATCCATAGGCATCAATATTAAGAAGATAAAGCAGATCCGATGAGTTTTTATTTTTCGCCCTACCCGCGACTGGTCCAAATTTTCCAAAATATGACCAAATTGATTTCTTCAAAATTGCCCCCGAGACCCCCCCCAATTCAGCCGTCTCCGCTCTGTGGGATCTTCTAACATCCATAGGCATCAATATTAAGAAGATAAAGCAGATCCGATGAGTTTTTATTTTTCGCCCTACCCGCGACTGGTCCAAATTTTCCAAAATATGACCAAATTGATTTCTTCAAAATTGCCCCCGAGACCCCCCCCAATTCAGCCGTCTCCGCTCTGTGGGATCTTCTAACATCCATAGGCATCAATATTAAGAAGATAAAGCAGATCCGATGAGTTTTTATTTTTCGCCCTACCCGCGACTGGTCCAAATTTTCCAAAATATGACCAAATTGATTTCTTCAAAATTGCCCCCGAGACCCCCCCCAATTCAGCCGTCTCCGCTCTGTGGGATCTTCTAACATCCATAGGCATCAATATTAAGAAGATAAAGCAGATCCGATGAGTTTTTATTTTTCGCCCTACCCGCGACTGGTCCAAATTTTCCAAAATATGACCAAATTGATTTCTTCAAAATTGCCCCCGAGACCCCCCCCAATTCAGCCGTCTCCGCTCTGTGGGATCTTCTAACATCCATAGGCATCAATATTAAGAAGATAAAGCAGATCCGATGAGTTTTTATTTTTCGCCCTACCCGCGACTGGTCCAAATTTTCCAAAATATGACCAAATTGATTTCTTCAAAATTGCCCCCGAGACCCCCCCCAATTCAGCCGTCTCCGCTCTGTGGGATCTTCTAACATCCATAGGCATCAATATTAAGAAGATAAAGCAGATCCGATGAGTTTTTATTTTTCGCCCTACCCGCGACTGGTCCAAATTTTCCAAAATATGACCAAATTGATTTCTTCAAAATTGCCCCCGAGACCCCCCCCAATTCAGCCGTCTCCGCTCTGTGGGATCTTCTAACATCCATAGGCATCAATATTAAGAAGATAAAGCAGATCCGATGAGTTTTTATTTTTCGCCCTACCCGCGACTGGTCCAAATTTTCCAAAATATGACCAAATTGATTTCTTCAAAATTGCCCCCGAGACCCCCCCCAATTCAGCCGTCTCCGCTCTGTGGGATCTTCTAACATCCATAGGCATCAATATTAAGAAGATAAAGCAGATCCGATGAGTTTTTATTTTTCGCCCTACCCGCGACTGGTCCAAATTTTCCAAAATATGACCAAATTGATTTCTTCAAAATTGCCCCCGAGACCCCCCCCAATTCAGCCGTCTCCGCTCTGTGGGATCTTCTAACATCCATAGGCATCAATATTAAGAAGATAAAGCAGATCCGATGAGTTTTTATTTTTCGCCCTACCCGCGACTGGTCCAAATTTTCCAAAATATGACCAAATTGATTTCTTCAAAATTGCCCCCGAGACCCCCCCCAATTCAGCCGTCTCCGCTCTGTGGGATCTTCTAACATCCATAGGCATCAATATTAAGAAGATAAAGCAGATCCGATGAGTTTTTATTTTTCGCCCTACCCGCGACTGGTCCAAATTTTCCAAAATATGACCAAATTGATTTCTTCAAAATTGCCCCCGAGACCCCCCCCAATTCAGCCGTCTCCGCTCTGTGGGATCTTCTAACATCCATAGGCATCAATATTAAGAAGATAAAGCAGATCCGATGAGTTTTTATTTTTCGCCCTACCCGCGACTGGTCCAAATTTTCCAAAATATGACCAAATTGATTTCTTCAAAATTGCCCCCGAGACCCCCCCCAATTCAGCCGTCTCCGCTCTGTGGGATCTTCTAACATCCATAGGCATCAATATTAAGAAGATAAAGCAGATCCGATGAGTTTTTATTTTTCGCCCTACCCGCGACTGGTCCAAATTTTCCAAAATATGACCAAATTGATTTCTTCAAAATTGCCCCCGAGACCCCCCCCAATTCAGCCGTCTCCGCTCTGTGGGATCTTCTAACATCCATAGGCATCAATATTAAGAAGATAAAGCAGATCCGATGAGTTTTTATTTTTCGCCCTACCCGCGACTGGTCCAAATTTTCCAAAATATGACCAAATTGATTTCTTCAAAATTGCCCCCGAGACCCCCCCCAATTCAGCCGTCTCCGCTCTGTGGGATCTTCTAACATCCATAGGCATCAATATTAAGAAGATAAAGCAGATCCGATGAGTTTTTATTTTTCGCCCTACCCGCGACTGGTCCAAATTTTCCAAAATATGACCAAATTGATTTCTTCAAAATTGCCCCCGAGACCCCCCCCAATTCAGCCGTCTCCGCTCTGTGGGATCTTCTAACATCCATAGGCATCAATATTAAGAAGATAAAGCAGATCCGATGAGTTTTTATTTTTCGCCCTACCCGCGACTGGTCCAAATTTTCCAAAATATGACCAAATTGATTTCTTCAAAATTGCCCCCGAGACCCCCCCCAATTCAGCCGTCTCCGCTCTGTGGGATCTTCTAAATAGGCATCAATATTAAGAAGATAAAGCAGATCCGATGAGTTTTTATTTTTCGCCCTACCCGCGACTGGTCCAAATTTTCCAAAATATGACCAAATTGATTTCTTCAAAATTGCCCCCGAGACCCCCCCCAATTCAGCCGTCTCCGCTCTGTGGGATCTTCTAACATCCATAGGCATCAATATTAAGAAGATAAAGCAGATCCGATGAGTTTTTATTTTTCGCCCTACCCGCGACTGGTCCAAATTTTCCAAAATATGACCAAATTGATTTCTTCAAAATTGCCCCCGAGACCCCCCCCAATTCAGCCGTCTCCGCTCTGTGGGATCTTCTAACATCCATAGGCATCAATATTAAGAAGATAAAGCAGATCCGATGAGTTTTTATTTTTCGCCCTACCCGCGACTGGTCCAAATTTTCCAAAATATGACCAAATTGATTTCTTCAAAATTGCCCCCGAGACCCCCCCCAATTCAGCCGTCTCCGCTCTGTGGGATCTTCTAACATCCATAGGCATCAATATTAAGAAGATAAAGCAGATCCGATGAGTTTTTATTTTTCGCCCTACCCGCGACTGGTCCAAATTTTCCAAAATATGACCAAATTGATTTCTTCAAAATTGCCCCCGAGACCCCCCCCAATTCAGCCGTCTCCGCTCTGTGGGATCTTCTAACATCCATAGGCATCAATATTAAGAAGATAAAGCAGATCCGATGAGTTTTTATTTTTCGCCCTACCCGCGACTGGTCCAAATTTTCCAAAATATGACCAAATTGATTTCTTCAAAATTGCCCCCGAGACCCCCCCCAATTCAGCCGTCTCCGCTCTGTGGGATCTTCTAACATCCATAGGCATCAATATTAAGAAGATAAAGCAGATCCGATGAGTTTTTATTTTTCGCCCTACCCGCGACTGGTCCAAATTTTCCAAAATATGACCAAATTGATTTCTTCAAAATTGCCCCCGAGACCCCCCCCAATTCAGCCGTCTCCGCTCTGTGGGATCTTCTAACATCCATAGGCATCAATATTAAGAAGATAAAGCAGATCCGATGAGTTTTTATTTTTCGCCCTACCCGCGACTGGTCCAAATTTTCCAAAATATGACCAAATTGATTTCTTCAAAATTGCCCCCGAGACCCCCCCCAATTCAGCCGTCTCCGCTCTGTGGGATCTTCTAACATCCATAGGCATCAATATTAAGAAGATAAAGCAGATCCGATGAGTTTTTATTTTTCGCCCTACCCGCGACTGGTCCAAATTTTCCAAAATATGACCAAATTGATTTCTTCAAAATTGCCCCCGAGACCCCCCCCAATTCAGCCGTCTCCGCTCTGTGGGATCTTCTAACATCCATAGGCATCAATATTAAGAAGATAAAGCAGATCCGATGAGTTTTTATTTTTCGCCCTACCCGCGACTGGTCCAAATTTTCCAAAATATGACCAAATTGATTTCTTCAAAATTGCCCCCGAGACCCCCCCCAATTCAGCCGTCTCCGCTCTGTGGGATCTTCTAACATCCATAGGCATCAATATTAAGAAGATAAAGCAGATCCGATGAGTTTTTATTTTTCGCCCTACCCGCGACTGGTCCAAATTTTCCAAAATATGACCAAATTGATTTCTTCAAAATTGCCCCCGAGACCCCCCCCAATTCAGCCGTCTCCGCTCTGTGGGATCTTCTAACATCCATAGGCATCAATATTAAGAAGATAAAGCAGATCCGATGAGTTTTTATTTTTCGCCCTACCCGCGACTGGTCCAAATTTTCCAAAATATGACCAAATTGATTTCTTCAAAATTGCCCCCGAGACCCCCCCCAATTCAGCCGTCTCCGCTCTGTGGGATCTTCTAACATCCATAGGCATCAATATTAAGAAGATAAAGCAGATCCGATGAGTTTTTATTTTTCGCCCTACCCGCGACTGGTCCAAATTTTCCAAAATATGACCAAATTGATTTCTTCAAAATTGCCCCCGAGACCCCCCCCAATTCAGCCGTCTCCGCTCTGTGGGATCTTCTAACATCCATAGGCATCAATATTAAGAAGATAAAGCAGATCCGATGAGTTTTTATTTTTCGCCCTACCCGCGACTGGTCCAAATTTTCCAAAATATGACCAAATTGATTTCTTCAAAATTGCCCCCGAGACCCCCCCCAATTCAGCCGTCTCCGCTCTGTGGGATCTTCTAACATCCATAGGCATCAATATTAAGAAGATAAAGCAGATCCGATGAGTTTTTATTTTTCGCCCTACCCGCGACTGGTCCAAATTTTCCAAAATATGACCAAATTGATTTCTTCAAAATTGCCCCCGAGACCCCCCCCAATTCAGCCGTCTCCGCTCTGTGGGATCTTCTAACATCCATAGGCATCAATATTAAGAAGATAAAGCAGATCCGATGAGTTTTTATTTTTCGCCCTACCCGCGACTGGTCCAAATTTTCCAAAATATGACCAAATTGATTTCTTCAAAATTGCCCCCGAGACCCCCCCCAATTCAGCCGTCTCCGCTCTGTGGGATCTTCTAACATCCATAGGCATCAATATTAAGAAGATAAAGCAGATCCGATGAGTTTTTATTTTTCGCCCTACCCGCGACTGGTCCAAATTTTCCAAAATATGACCAAATTGATTTCTTCAAAATTGCCCCCGAGACCCCCCCCAATTCAGCCGTCTCCGCTCTGTGGGATCTTCTAACATCCATAGGCATCAATATTAAGAAGATAAAGCAGATCCGATGAGTTTTTATTTTTCGCCCTACCCGCGACTGGTCCAAATTTTCCAAAATATGACCAAATTGATTTCTTCAAAATTGCCCCCGAGACCCCCCCCAATTCAGCCGTCTCCGCTCTGTGGGATCTTCTAACATCCATAGGCATCAATATTAAGAAGATAAAGCAGATCCGATGAGTTTTTATTTTTCGCCCTACCCGCGACTGGTCCAAATTTTCCAAAATATGACCAAATTGATTTCTTCAAAATTGCCCCCGAGACCCCCCCCAATTCAGCCGATGTATCTAGTGTGAAAGCAGATCAGATGAGTTTTTATTTTTCGCCCTACACCGCGACTGGGTCCAAATTTTCCAAAATATGACCAAATTGATTTCTTCAAAATTGCCCCCGAGACCCCCCCCCAATTCAGCTTCAAAATTGCCCCCGAGACCCCCCCCAATTCAGCCGTCTCCGCTCTGTGGGATCTTCTAACATCCATAGGCATCAATATTAAGAAGATAAAGCAGATCCGATGAGTTTTTATTTTTCGCCCTACCCGCGACTGGTCCAAATTTTCCAAAATATGACCAAATTGATTTCTTCAAAATTGCCCCCGAGACCCCCCCCAATTCAGCCGTCTCCGCTCTGTGGGATCTTCTAACATCCATAGGCATCAATATTAAGAAGATAAAGCAGATCCGATGAGTTTTTATTTTTCGCCCTACCCGCGACTGGTCCAAATTTTCCAAAATATGACCAAATTGATTTCTTCAAAATTGCCCCCGAGACCCCCCCCAATTCAGCCGTCTCCGCTCTGTGGGATCTTCTAACATCCATAGGCATCAATATTAAGAAGATAAAGCAGATCCGATGAGTTTTTATTTTTCGCCCTACCCGCGACTGGTCCAAATTTTCCAAAATATGACCAAATTGATTTCTTCAAAATTGCCCCCGAGACCCCCCCCAATTCAGCCGTCTCCGCTCTGTGGGATCTTCTAACATCCATAGGCATCAATATTAAGAAGATAAAGCAGATCCGATGAGTTTTTATTTTTCGCCCTACCCGCGACTGGTCCAAATTTTCCAAAATATGACCAAATTGATTTCTTCAAAATTGCCCCCGAGACCCCCCCCAATTCAGCCGTCTCCGCTCTGTGGGATCTTCTAACATCCATAGGCATCAATATTAAGAAGATAAAGCAGATCCGATGAGTTTTTATTTTTCGCCCTACCCGCGACTGGTCCAAATTTTCCAAAATATGACCAAATTGATTTCTTCAAAATTGCCCCCGAGACCCCCCCCAATTCAGCCGTCTCCGCTCTGTGGGATCTTCTAACATCCATAGGCATCAATATTAAGAAGATAAAGCAGATCCGATGAGTTTTTATTTTTCGCCCTACCCGCGACTGGTCCAAATTTTCCAAAATATGACCAAATTGATTTCTTCAAAATTGCCCCCGAGACCCCCCCCAATTCAGCCGTCTCCGCTCTGTGGGATCTTCTAACATCCATAGGCATCAATATTAAGAAGATAAAGCAGATCCGATGAGTTTTTATTTTTCGCCCTACCCGCGACTGGTCCAAATTTTCCAAAATATGACCAAATTGATTTCTTCAAAATTGCCCCCGAGACCCCCCCCAATTCAGCCGTCTCCGCTCTGTGGGATCTTCTAACATCCATAGGCATCAATATTAAGAAGATAAAGCAGATCCGATGAGTTTTTATTTTTCGCCCTACCCGCGACTGGTCCAAATTTTCCAAAATATGACCAAATTGATTTCTTCAAAATTGCCCCCGAAGACCCCCCCCAATTCAGCCGTCTCCGCTCTGTGGGATCTTCTAACATCCATAGGCATCAATATTAAGAAGATAAAGCAGATCCGATGAGTTTTTATTTTTCGCCCTACCCGCGACTGGTCCAAATTTTCCAAAATATGACCAAATTGATTTCTTCAAAATTGCCCCCGAGACCCCCCCCAATTCAGCCGTCTCCGCTCTGTGGGATCTTCTAACATCCATAGGCATCAATATTAAGAAGATAAAGCAGATCCGATGAGTTTTTATTTTTCGCCCTACCCGCGACTGGTCCAAATTTTCCAAAATATGACCAAATTGATTTCTTCAAAATTGCCCCCGAGACCCCCCCCAATTCAGCCGTCTCCGCTCTGTGGGATCTTCTAACATCCATAGGCATCAATATTAAGAAGATAAAGCAGATCCGATGAGTTTTTATTTTTCGCCCTACCCGCGACTGGTCCAAATTTTCCAAAATATGACCAAATTGATTTCTTCAAAATTGCCCCCGAGACCCCCCCCAATTCAGCCGTCTCCGCTCTGTGGGATCTTCTAACATCCATAGGCATCAATATTAAGAAGATAAAGCAGATCCGATGAGTTTTTATTTTTCGCCCTACCCGCGACTGGTCCAAATTTTCCAAAATATGACCAAATTGATTTCTTCAAAATTGCCCCCGAGACCCCCCCCAATTCAGCCGTCTCCGCTCTGTGGGATCTTCTAACATCCATAGGCATCAATATTAAGAAGATAAAGCAGATCCGATGAGTTTTTATTTTTCGCCCTACCCGCGACTGGTCCAAATTTTCCAAAATATGACCAAATTGATTTCTTCAAAATTGCCCCCGAGACCCCCCCCAATTCAGCCGTCTCCGCTCTGTGGGATCTTCTAACATCCATAGGCATCAATATTAAGAAGATAAAGCAGATCCGATGAGTTTTTATTTTTCGCCCTACCCGCGACTGGTCCAAATTTTCCAAAATATGACCAAATTGATTTCTTCAAAATTGCCCCCGAGACCCCCCCCAATTCAGCCGTCTCCGCTCTGTGGGATCTTCTAACATCCATAGGCATCAATATTAAGAAGATAAAGCAGATCCGATGAGTTTTTATTTTTCGCCCTACCCGCGACTGGTCCAAATTTTCCAAAATATGACCAAATTGATTTCTTCAAAATTGCCCCCGAGACCCCCCCAATTCAGCCGTCTCCGCTCTGTGGGATCTTCTAACATCCATAGGCATCAATATTAAGAAGATAAAGCAGATCCGATGAGTTTTTATTTTTCGCCCTACCCGCGACTGGTCCAAATTTTCCAAAATATGACCAAATTGATTTCTTCAAAATTGCCCCCGAGACCCCCCCCAATTCAGCCGTCTCCGCTCTGTGGGATCTTCTAACATCCATAGGCATCAATATTAAGAAGATAAAGCAGATCCGATGAGTTTTTATTTTTCGCCCTACCCGCGACTGGTCCAAATTTTCCAAAATATGACCAAATTGATTTCTTCAAAATTGCCCCCGAGACCCCCCCCAATTCAGCCGTCTCCGCTCTGTGGGATCTTCTAACATCCATAGGCATCAATATTAAGAAGATAAAGCAGATCCGATGAGTTTTTATTTTTCGCCCTACCCGCGACTGGTCCAAATTTTCCAAAATATGACCAAATTGATTTCTTCAAAATTGCCCCCGAGACCCCCCCCAATTCAGCCGTCTCCGCTCTGTGGGATCTTCTAACATCCATAGGCATCAATATTAAGAAGATAAAGCAGATCCGATGAGTTTTTATTTTTCGCCCTACCCGCGACTGGTCCAAATTTTCCAAAATATGACCAAATTGATTTCTTCAAAATTGCCCCCGAGACCCCCCCCAATTCAGCCGTCTCCGCTCTGTGGGATCTTCTAACATCCATAGGCATCAATATTAAGAAGATAAAGCAGATCCGATGAGTTTTTATTTTTCGCCCTACCCGCGACTGGTCCAAATTTTCCAAAATATGACCAAATTGATTTCTTCAAAATTGCCCCCGAGACCCCCCCCAATTCAGCCGTCTCCGCTCTGTGGGATCTTCTAACATCCATAGGCATCAATATTAAGAAGATAAAGCAGATCCGATGAGTTTTTATTTTTCGCCCTACCCGCGACTGGTCCAAATTTTCCAAAATATGACCAAATTGATTTCTTCAAAATTGCCCCCGAGACCCCCCCCAATTCAGCCGTCTCCGCTCTGTGGGATCTTCTAACATCCATAGGCATCAATATTAAGAAGATAAAGCAGATCCGATGAGTTTTTATTTTTCGCCCTACCCGCGACTGGTCCAAATTTTCCAAAATATGACCAAATTGATTTCTTCAAAATTGCCCCCGAGACCCCCCCCAATTCAGCCGTCTCCGCTCTGTGGGATCTTCTAACATCCATAGGCATCAATATTAAGAAGATAAAGCAGATCCGATGAGTTTTTATTTTTCGCCCTACCCGCGACTGGTCCAAATTTTCCAAAATATGACCAAATTGATTTCTTCAAAATTGCCCCCGAGACCCCCCCCAATTCAGCCGTCTCCGCTCTGTGGGATCTTCTAACATCCATAGGCATCAATATTAAGAAGATAAAGCAGATCCGATGAGTTTTTATTTTTCGCCCTACCCGCGACTGGTCCAAATTTTCCAAAATATGACCAAATTGATTTCTTCAAAATTGCCCCCGAGACCCCCCCCAATTCAGCCGTCTCCGCTCTGTGGGATCTTCTAACATCCATAGGCATCAATATTAAGAAGATAAAGCAGATCCGATGAGTTTTTATTTTTCGCCCTACCCGCGACTGGTCCAAATTTTCCAAAATATGACCAAATTGATTTCTTCAAAATTGCCCCCGAGACCCCCCCCAATTCAGCCGTCTCCGCTCTGTGGGATCTTCTAACATCCATAGGCATCAATATTAAGAAGATAAAGCAGATCCGATGAGTTTTTATTTTTCGCCCTACCCGCGACTGGTCCAAATTTTCCAAAATATGACCAAATTGATTTCTTCAAAATTGCCCCCGAGACCCCCCCCAATTCAGCCGTCTCCGCTCTGTGGGATCTTCTAACATCCATAGGCATCAATATTAAGAAGATAAAGCAGATCCGATGAGTTTTTATTTTTCGCCCTACCCGCGACTGGTCCAAATTTTCCAAAATATGACCAAATTGATTTCTTCAAAATTGCCCCCGAGACCCCCCCCAATTCAGCCGTCTCCGCTCTGTGGGATCTTCTAACATCCATAGGCATCAATATTAAGAAGATAAAGCAGATCCGATGAGTTTTTATTTTTCGCCCTACCCGCGACTGGTCCAAATTTTCCAAAATATGACCAAATTGATTTCTTCAAAATTGCCCCCGAGACCCCCCCCAATTCAGCCGTCTCCGCTCTGTGGGATCTTCTAACATCCATAGGCATCAATATTAAGAAGATAAAGCAGATCCGATGAGTTTTTATTTTTCGCCCTACCCGCGACTGGTCCAAATTTTCCAAAATATGACCAAATTGATTTCTTCAAAATTGCCCCCGAGACCCCCCCCAATTCAGCCGTCTCCGCTCTGTGGGATCTTCTAACATCCATAGGCATCAATATTAAGAAGATAAAGCAGATCCGATGAGTTTTTATTTTTCGCCCTACCCGCGACTGGTCCAAATTTTCCAAAATATGACCAAATTGATTTCTTCAAAATTGCCCCCGAGACCCCCCCCAATTCAGCCGTCTCCGCTCTGTGGGATCTTCTAACATCCATAGGCATCAATATTAAGAAGATAAAGCAGATCCGATGAGTTTTTATTTTTCGCCCTACCCGCGACTGGTCCAAATTTTCCAAAATATGACCAAATTGATTTCTTCAAAATTGCCCCCGAGACCCCCCCCAATTCAGCCGTCTCCGCTCTGTGGGATCTTCTAACATCCATAGGCATCAATATTAAGAAGATAAAGCAGATCCGATGAGTTTTTATTTTTCGCCCTACCCGCGACTGGTCCAAATTTTCCAAAATATGACCAAATTGATTTCTTCAAAATTGCCCCCGAGACCCCCCCCAATTCAGCCGTCTCCGCTCTGTGGGATCTTCTAACATCCATAGGCATCAATATTAAGAAGATAAAGCAGATCCGATGAGTTTTTATTTTTCGCCCTACCCGCGACTGGTCCAAATTTTCCAAAATATGACCAAATTGATTTCTTCAAAATTGCCCCCGAGACCCCCCCCAATTCAGCCGTCTCCGCTCTGTGGGATCTTCTAACATCCATAGGCATCAATATTAAGAAGATAAAGCAGATCCGATGAGTTTTTATTTTTCGCCCTACCCGCGACTGGTCCAAATTTTCCAAAATATGACCAAATTGATTTCTTCAAAATTGCCCCCGAGACCCCCCCCAATTCAGCCGTCTCCGCTCTGTGGGATCTTCTAACATCCATAGGCATCAATATTAAGAAGATAAAGCAGATCCGATGAGTTTTTATTTTTCGCCCTACCCGCGACTGGTCCAAATTTTCCAAAATATGACCAAATTGATTTCTTCAAAATTGCCCCCGAGACCCCCCCCAATTCAGCCGTCTCCGCTCTGTGGGATCTTCTAACATCCATAGGCATCAATATTAAGAAGATAAAGCAGATCCGATGAGTTTTTATTTTTCGCCCTACCCGCGACTGGTCCAAATTTTCCAAAATATGACCAAATTGATTTCTTCAAAATTGCCCCCGAGACCCCCCCCAATTCAGCCGTCTCCGCTCTGTGGGATCTTCTAACATCCATAGGCATCAATATTAAGAAGATAAAGCAGATCCGATGAGTTTTTATTTTTCGCCCTACCCGCGACTGGTCCAAATTTTCCAAAATATGACCAAATTGATTTCTTCAAAATTGCCCCCGAGACCCCCCCCAATTCAGCCGTCTCCGCTCTGTGGGATCTTCTAACATCCATAGGCATCAATATTAAGAAGATAAAGCAGATCCGATGAGTTTTTATTTTTCGCCCTACCCGCGACTGGTCCAAATTTTCCAAAATATGACCAAATTGATTTCTTCAAAATTGCCCCCGAGACCCCCCCCAATTCAGCCGTCTCCGCTCTGTGGGATCTTCTAACATCCATAGGCATCAATATTAAGAAGATAAAGCAGATCCGATGAGTTTTTATTTTTCGCCCTACCCGCGACTGGTCCAAATTTTCCAAAATATGACCAAATTGATTTCTTCAAAATTGCCCCCGAGACCCCCCCCAATTCAGCCGTCTCCGCTCTGTGGGATCTTCTAACATCCATAGGCATCAATATTAAGAAGATAAAGCAGATCCGATGAGTTTTTATTTTTCGCCCTACCCGCGACTGGTCCAAATTTTCCAAAATATGACCAAATTGATTTCTTCAAAATTGCCCCCGAGACCCCCCCCAATTCAGCCGTCTCCGCTCTGTGGGATCTTCTAACATCCATAGGCATCAATATTAAGAAGATAAAGCAGATCCGATGAGTTTTTATTTTTCGCCCTACCCGCGACTGGTCCAAATTTTCCAAAATATGACCAAATTGATTTCTTCAAAATTGCCCCCGAGACCCCCCCCAATTCAGCCGTCTCCGCTCTGTGGGATCTTCTAACATCCATAGGCATCAATATTAAGAAGATAAAGCAGATCCGATGAGTTTTTATTTTTCGCCCTACCCGCGACTGGTCCAAATTTTCCAAAATATGACCAAATTGATTTCTTCAAAATTGCCCCCGAGACCCCCCCCAATTCAGCCGTCTCCGCTCTGTGGGATCTTCTAACATCCATAGGCATCAATATTAAGAAGATAAAGCAGATCCGATGAGTTTTTATTTTTCGCCCTACCCGCGACTGGTCCAAATTTTCCAAAATATGACCAAATTGATTTCTTCAAAATTGCCCCCGAGACCCCCCCCAATTCAGCCGTCTCCGCTCTGTGGGATCTTCTAACATCCATAGGCATCAATATTAAGAAGATAAAGCAGATCCGATGAGTTTTTATTTTTCGCCCTACCCGCGACTGGTCCAAATTTTCCAAAATATGACCAAATTGATTTCTTCAAAATTGCCCCCGAGACCCCCCCCAATTCAGCCGTCTCCGCTCTGTGGGATCTTCTAACATCCATAGGCATCAATATTAAGAAGATAAAGCAGATCCGATGAGTTTTTATTTTTCGCCCTACCCGCGACTGGTCCAAATTTTCCAAAATATGACCAAATTGATTTCTTCAAAATTGCCCCCGAGACCCCCCCCAATTCAGCCGTCTCCGCTCTGTGGGATCTTCTAACATCCATAGGCATCAATATTAAGAAGATAAAGCAGATCCGATGAGTTTTTATTTTTCGCCCTACCCGCGACTGGTCCAAATTTTCCAAAATATGACCAAATTGATTTCTTCAAAATTGCCCCCGAGACCCCCCCCAATTCAGCCGTCTCCGCTCTGTGGGATCTTCTAACATCCATAGGCATCAATATTAAGAAGATAAAGCAGATCCGATGAGTTTTTATTTTTCGCCCTACCCGCGACTGGTCCAAATTTTCCAAAATATGACCAAATTGATTTCTTCAAAATTGCCCCCGAGACCCCCCCCAATTCAGCCGTCTCCGCTCTGTGGGATCTTCTAACATCCATAGGCATCAATATTAAGAAGATAAAGCAGATCCGATGAGTTTTTATTTTTCGCCCTACCCGCGACTGGTCCAAATTTTCCAAAATATGACCAAATTGATTTCTTCAAAATTGCCCCCGAGACCCCCCCCAATTCAGCCGTCTCCGCTCTGTGGGATCTTCTAACATCCATAGGCATCAATATTAAGAAGATAAAGCAGATCCGATGAGTTTTTATTTTTCGCCCTACCCGCGACTGGTCCAAATTTTCCAAAATATGACCAAATTGATTTCTTCAAAATTGCCCCCGAGACCCCCCCCAATTCAGCCGTCTCCGCTCTGTGGGATCTTCTAACATCCATAGGCATCAATATTAAGAAGATAAAGCAGATCCGATGAGTTTTTATTTTTCGCCCTACCCGCGACTGGTCCAAATTTTCCAAAATATGACCAAATTGATTTCTTCAAAATTGCCCCCGAGACCCCCCCCAATTCAGCCGTCTCCGCTCTGTGGGATCTTCTAACATCCATAGGCATCAATATTAAGAAGATAAAGCAGATCCGATGAGTTTTTATTTTTCGCCCTACCCGCGACTGGTCCAAATTTTCCAAAATATGACCAAATTGATTTCTTCAAAATTGCCCCCGAGACCCCCCCCAATTCAGCCGTCTCCGCTCTGTGGGATCTTCTAACATCCATAGGCATCAATATTAAGAAGATAAAGCAGATCCGATGAGTTTTTATTTTTCGCCCTACCCGCGACTGGTCCAAATTTTCCAAAATATGACCAAATTGATTTCTTCAAAATTGCCCCCGAGACCCCCCCCAATTCAGCCGTCTCCGCTCTGTGGGATCTTCTAACATCCATAGGCATCAATATTAAGAAGATAAAGCAGATCCGATGAGTTTTTATTTTTCGCCCTACCCGCGACTGGTCCAAATTTTCCAAAATATGACCAAATTGATTTCTTCAAAATTGCCCCCGAGACCCCCCCCAATTCAGCCGTCTCCGCTCTGTGGGATCTTCTAACATCCATAGGCATCAATATTAAGAAGATAAAGCAGATCCGATGAGTTTTTATTTTTCGCCCTACCCGCGACTGGTCCAAATTTTCCAAAATATGACCAAATTGATTTCTTCAAAATTGCCCCCGAGACCCCCCCCAATTCAGCCGTCTCCGCTCTGTGGGATCTTCTAACATCCATAGGCATCAATATTAAGAAGATAAAGCAGATCCGATGAGTTTTTATTTTTCGCCCTACCCGCGACTGGTCCAAATTTTCCAAAATATGACCAAATTGATTTCTTCAAAATTGCCCCCGAGACCCCCCCCAATTCAGCCGTCTCCGCTCTGTGGGATCTTCTAACATCCATAGGCATCAATATTAAGAAGATAAAGCAGATCCGATGAGTTTTTATTTTTCGCCCTACCCGCGACTGGTCCAAATTTTCCAAAATATGACCAAATTGATTTCTTCAAAATTGCCCCCGAGACCCCCCCCAATTCAGCCGTCTCCGCTCTGTGGGATCTTCTAACATCCATAGGCATCAATATTAAGAAGATAAAGCAGATCCGATGAGTTTTTATTTTTCGCCCTACCCGCGACTGGTCCAAATTTTCCAAAATATGACCAAATTGATTTCTTCAAAATTGCCCCCGAGACCCCCCCCAATTCAGCCGTCTCCGCTCTGTGGGATCTTCTAACATCCATAGGCATCAATATTAAGAAGATAAAGCAGATCCGATGAGTTTTTATTTTTCGCCCTACCCGCGACTGGTCCAAATTTTCCAAAATATGACCAAATTGATTTCTTCAAAATTGCCCCCGAGACCCCCCCCAATTCAGCCGTCTCCGCTCTGTGGGATCTTCTAACATCCATAGGCATCAATATTAAGAAGATAAAGCAGATCCGATGAGTTTTTATTTTTCGCCCTACCCGCGACTGGTCCAAATTTTCCAAAATATGACCAAATTGATTTCTTCAAAATTGCCCCCGAGACCCCCCCCAATTCAGCCGTCTCCGCTCTGTGGGATCTTCTAACATCCATAGGCATCAATATTAAGAAGATAAAGCAGATCCGATGAGTTTTTATTTTTCGCCCTACCCGCGACTGGTCCAAATTTTCCAAAATATGACCAAAT
>NW_026974353.1:0-34546 GCF_037042905.1 Lytechinus pictus | reverse complement strand
TTGACGCGGCTTGATGTTTGCAGATTTGGTTCCTCGGCGGATTTGGTTCTATTGACGATACGTGTAATATTTATTTGGACAGACGTCCAACCTCGGCAGCGCGCGCATGCGCGGCTCTGGCAATGTCGTTACCAATGGGGGGAGGGGATTTTCGTCCGCCTTTAGACTTTTAGTGAATTTTTATTCAGGGGCGGATCCATACAGCTTTTGAAGAAGGGCTCGATGGGGGTGAGGGAATAGGAGAAACAATGACTCGATATATCATGTATACATAGACCTGGCACATGCGCCAAAACTTTGCTATTTATTATTATCAGATTTTGATGAAATTTTCATCATTTTGTTTTGTAGGCCCTACGTGAAAATTTATACTACTTTCAGTCCGCAGTATGCATCAATATCTTTAACTGTGCTTTTTCACACCATGATTAGTGTAAGTTTGCCAGACTGGCGAAAATTTGTACCCCCATATAGGCCTATGCATGGTTTTTATAAAACTACAGATTTTCAACGAGTTAAAACTTCATAATTTCAAAATAAATGAGGCAAATTAGTTTATGAATATATATTGCTGTTAACTCATATTATTGCTTGTAGAGTGCTAATTTTTTGTGAAAACATTTTTCAAACAAACATTTAAAAAAGAATTTCAAAACATGATTAATATCTTATGTAGTTTATTGTAGGCCTATCTTTAATTTGTCATGTATTTTTTTTATTTGTTTTTTTTTTATTCCTTTTTTTTCAATATTTTTGTTAAGGAATCTGAATTAAAGGGATGGTCCGGGCTGAAAATATTAATATCTAAATACATAGAGTAGAATTCACTGAGCAAAATGCAGAAAATTTCATCAAAATCGGAAAACAAATAATAAAGTTATTGAAGTTTAAAGTTAAGCAATATTTTGTGAAAACAGTCATCATGAATATTCATTAGTTGGGCTGATGATGTCACATCCCCATTTTCCGTTTTCTTATGTTATCACACAAAACCATATTTTTTTCATTTATTTCATACTTGTGTGAATAATATGTCTCCCTTATAATGAAATAAGTTGCAGCAATAAATATCTAATGCACTAAATCATTTGTCAATCCAAATTTTCTAGTTCTTGGAGGAAAAAATTTGAATAAACCTAATTTCATATAATAAATTACAAAAGAACAAGTGGAGATGTGACATCATCAGTCCACCTAATGGATCATTCATGACGTAACAGGCGGGGGGGGGGGAGTTGCCCCCTGGCGGATTTAACCAGGAATAAAAGAAAAACGGGAAAGGAAAAAAAGGAGGGAGAAAGAAAGGGAAAGGGGAATGAGGGGAAAAGGAAAGGAAAAAGTGAAAAGAAAACGAAGAAAAAAACCCTTTTTAATGGAAAAGGAAGGAAATCGGGAAAATGAACGAAAGAAGAACATTTGAGAAAGAACAAATCATTCCAAAACAGGCATATGTAATGCAATAGCACGGTGTGAAATAAATTAAAAGATGACAAAATGGCAAACAATAGCGCGAAACGAAGGTAAAATGCAATTAGTCAAAAGCTAATTTTTGGAAAACAAAGAAAAGGGACAAGAAAAAAAATAACACGACCGGGCTTCCGATGATTGAAATTAAAGAGCGGGAAGAAAGATGGACTGCATACAACATTGTGCTATATAAGCTAGCTAAATTTTATGTAAATAAACTACCGGGGCTTTGCCCCAGACCCCACACAGTAGGGGCTCTTCATTTATACTGAACCTCAAATTGCTCTATAACGCTTCCCGTTCACAATCACGTTCAATTACTGCACATGCGCCGGGGGGGGGGGGGGGTCTTGGTTCCACACCCAAGAGAAATAAAATGAATTAAAGGAGACAAGGTATAATGAAATGAATGGAAACAATGTTAGTTGCTGAATCTAATGAAAAAAATCAATTACATAATTAGAATTTAATTTCAAAAGGCATTTTTTTTCCAGCTCGATCGCTTTGCGACTTTTTACAGATTTTTCCCACATTACTATGTTTTGCCCCTCAAAATATTTGGTTCATTACGCAACTGGGTTGAATAAATGTGTTGTGTAAAAGCTATATCCTGTACATGCCCGCGATTTGATTAAAATAGCGGCAATCTGCGAGGTTTAAATGGCTTTGATATCAAGAAATTCCGGACCCCAACCGCACAGCGCGTGCATGCATGACGTGTGAACGTGATGAATGAAGGATATCGCGATAGCGCAAGAACGATATCTTCCGAATCTTCCGAAGGGAGTGGCCTTTTTTGGTACTGAATCCGCCGGAGGAGAACCATATCCGCCGGCGGATTTGGTGCCTAGAACAGTATCTGCCAGGCGCAGGATCCGCCGGTACACCGGCCGCGTATTTTTTATTTACACCACTGCTCCGCCAAAATATTGAAAAACGCCATAGAAACGGCTCGCGCCAGAGTCTAACACGTTGGCCATAACGTTCGTATCTCCTTGATTTAACCGTAGTCGGTCCATGATTTAACTTACTTATTCAAAACAAACCTTATTTCAATATATGAATAAGATATGCAGCTTTTAAAAAGCGTTGAGTTTGTTGGGACCTAATCCGCTTGCATTACATATTAATTCCTACATGTGTAGGAATCGTATGATCATTTTGTTCGCAGTTATGGCACCTCCAGATATTCATGCAGATGCATTGAACAATGAACTAGGGTTCTTATAGCTGCAGACTCGACTATCTATAGCTTCGTTTAAAATTTTCCCCTCATCTCTTCAGCACTCATCCTCTCTCTCTCGCTCTCTCCAGCATTCTCCTTTACTTTATTTGGGCGACGAACTTGATTCGAGTTCTGAAAAAAAAATCATGTGATTGGTAAAATAAAGAATTTTGCAGTATAAATACATTTGTAAACAAAACAAATGGTTAGTGGTGCATCCATGACTTCATAAAATTGGCAATTTGTCTTGTGATTTCCCCTTTCTTTTATAGTTGTCCAATTTTCCTCAAACGTTTTTATCATTCCTTCTCACTCCCAACCCCTTTCCCCTCTTTTTTCATCTTTCTCAGTCATTTATCACAGCTATACTACTGAACTTTGTCCAACAAGTGCACTATACCAGTTGTGCATAACAAGGACCCTCACACATTCTTTCAGCACTTAATTGGCTCAATATCACTAGACAATATCTTGTACATATTCATTTTCAATACAAAATCACATATCAGCTCTGTTACAAACTCAAATGGTTTTTGGAACCCTTTTTCGTAATATCAACAATAACCTTTAGAAAATAATGTGGTAACAGGATGATTGGTTTTGGATATAAATTCAACTTGCAAAGGAGAATTTAACCCAAATCTAACGCGAGAACGATCCGAGAGCTTTGCTTGAGCGCACAGATTAGACTTGCCTGCGAGCCGTTTCTTTCGAATTTCTAGGAATTTTGGCGGAGCAGTGGTGTAAATAAAAAATACGCTGCCCGGCCTGCCCCATATTTGTTATAAAATGCATAAATTTCTTTTTATCCATGACCATGTTCTCCAGACTGGATCGAGGAACTCAAGAAGCATGACGAAAATGTTTTTCTTTCAGAAACTGGTGTGAAATGATTGTTTGTTGATGTACTTAAGATACAATAAAATCTATTCACAACTCTTTGAGAAAATTGCATTTTATTGAATTTACATTCACGATTCGTGGAAAGCTGCTCACATAATGATGTCAGAAATAAAAATAATAATCAACTTCTTATAATTTTTATTAATCTTTGATGGATTGGGCTTTTCCTCAATTCTTTACCAATATCTTTCTTCTGCTATTTTTACAAAAGACTCTTTGTCAGGGTAAACTTGGCGGGTCTCTCTGAGTTTATTAGAACAATTCTCTATCTTTGAAATTATAACGGAACAATGGGCAGAATTTTGTATCTAGGTTAATTCCAGGGTTCAATAAGGGTTCGATTTTGCAACGTATATAAGAATCTTTTGCAACTCTCCATTTTGATTTTCCATTTTTCACTTTTTTTTTTAAATCTTCAAGAAGAAAAAACAATATATGCACATTTTCTCCGGCAAGAGAAGAAAGAGGACAAAATAGAAACAGAAAATAAGGTAGAATTATATAAAATCAACAAATATAAGGAAATGTCAATGGAAACGAAGTAAGTGACCATCGGATCAATTGTTTTGGAACCCTTTGGAATGGGAAGAAAAATTATTGTGTCCGAGGAAAACAAAATTACAGGCGGTGCACGCCATCTGAGTGGTATATATGTAAGGGCCTGAAGTTACAGCCTATAGAGGGGCCATGCAGGGCCGTTTATAGAGGGGGGTATGGGGTTTGACAAATACCCCCCCCCCCCCCCCAAAAAAAAAAAAAAAAATAATAATAATAATAATAATAATAATAATAATAAATAAATAAATAAATAAAATAAAATAAGAATAAAAATTATTAAATAAATAAATAAATATAAAATCATTTACCAGGTGGCAAAATAGAGGATAGGGGATAAAAACAAAAAGAGAAAAAGAAAGAGAGAAACAAAAAAAATGAAAGAAAGCAAAGGAGAAATAAAGAAAGAAAAAAAAAAGAAAAAAAAAAGGGAGAGCCTGATCAGAGAGATCCCGGATCATCCTTTCTTTCGAACGAACGAACGAACGAAGTTAAAATTGAAACTTTATTATGAAATATATATGTAAAGAAATGGATGAAGAGAACAATGGCAGGCATAGCTTAAATCAAGGTTCCCCAGAGCTATCTACCCTTTGGAAAAAGAGACATTTTTTCGGCATCACCAATTTTTCCAAAGGGTAGATAGCTCTGGGGAACCTTGATTTAACCTAACGCCTGCCATGTTCTCTTCATCAATTTCTTTACAATATTTAAATAAAAGAGTTGCCAAAGCTGTTGTACATGTATAACTTCACACACATATATATATGTATATATATAAATACAAAGATGTTATTGATGTACTGCACAAACAAGAAGATAATATCTTTAGCAAAAGGGGACCACAAGACAGTGAAAGCTGTTGGGTGTGGCACCCTTTACAATATACTGCATAAATAAATGGATACATGCTAAATCTATAATAGTAAATAAAAAGAAAAGAAAACATATCTACATTCTTACATGACTATAGAAACAGTTTAGTCATTTTCATTCAATTCTTGCATTAGTTTCTTCTTTAGTGCTTTTTGAAAGGGATTAACTGATGTCTTACATTTTATGTTTTTTGATATATTATTCCACGTTTCATATCCACAAAATGCGATTGATCTTTTCCCGTGTTCATGGTGTTCTGTATGTATGCACTATCAGAAGTACTAGACTATTTATTTTCCTTCTGTTTTGTTCTATATTGATGTGTGCAGGGGCGTCGATCCGTTTTTCAGATTGGGGGGGGGGGGGGGGGCAAAATCATAAATCAACGTTCCAAAGGCGTTCGATCACACAAAATGAACAAACCACCCCCCCCCCCACACACACATAGACATAGGCCTATATATATATATAGGCCTACATATATATATATATATATATGTACATGATTCATGAGAAAGAGACACATATTTCACCAACAAATTAATATGCGAGCGCGAAGCGCGAGCTGAATTTTTTTAGTATACTGACCTGGAAACGGGAAAAAGGTACCTGTTTAGGACTTTTTGTAGTAACTCATGAGGATGACATGTATCTCACTAACAGATAATGAGAGTGCCGAGAGCGAGCTGAAATTTATTTATATTCTGACCTGAAAGCTTGATATTCTAAGCGTTTTGAGTACCAATAATTAAGATGGGTATTTAAATGAACAATAGATGCGAAGCGCAAGCTGAAAATTTTGACATTTCTAACTGAAAAAATGACAGTTTAATGGACGTTTTTAATAAAGAACAAGATATATATCCAACAAAAGATTGTTGCAAATCGAAGCAGGAGTTCTTTTGAGGTTAAGAACTGAAAAGGGGACAATATTTCACCTATTTAATAACGAAAAGTATGGGTTTTTGCCAAAAAAATGATGCGAGCGCGAAGCGCGAGCTGAAAAATTTTATATTCCAATTTGAAAAGCAGACATTTTGAGCACGATTTTAGATAAAGAACGAGTTGTGTATTTCAATCTCGCTTGCTGATTTCTGTGTAACATTATAATCTCATTATTTTATTTTTGCACATGCGGAATTATTGGGGGGGGGGGCAAAACGATATGTTTGCCCCCCCAATATTTTCATTGGTGGGGCGATCGCCCCCCCCCCCTGCCCCCCCAGGATCGACGCCTCTGGATGTGTGAAGTACTGGAGATAATCAGTAAGAAGATGAGGATGTTGTATACAAACGTTGTTATCAGACTGAAATTTATGTAATTTAAAAATGTCAAGGATATTAAGTTTCTTGACAAAGGACTGGAATGTGTTCTAAATTTAAAGGTGATTGCCCTTTCAGCCACCTTTTGAATGATTAATATTCTATTCAGGTACGGGTATAGGCACAGCCCCAAACCTCAAGTCCGTAATGATATATGTGTGGCTGAAGAAAAGCATTATATAACATTATACACTGTGGTACATTATTTCCAATCCTATAAATAATTCCTATTTTCTTGCGAAGTACTAGGGTAACTTTCTTGATCATGTTCATTCCAGAGCAAAGATCAATATACCAATATACATGTACGTAGCGTCGACTTTCAGGTCAACTGAACCCTTCGTAAAAATCACCTTCTTCAGGGGTTTATCACCATGTATTTTTTTTATTTTGTGTTAGGCCTAATTGATATTTTGTTTGCATCGCACCATTTGGTAACAATTTGTAAATTGTCTGTTATTTAAGTTAAATTTATTTCATTTTGATTTAAGGGGAATGAATGAATGAAAAATATTTGAGTCATCCGCAAATAATCGATAATTTTAAATATTTTGATGCTCTTGCTAAGTCATTTATATATACAATGTATTAACAATAAAGTTGGTCCGAGAACCGAGCCTTGCAGAACACCACACAAGGTTTCTTTAAAAGATAGCACCATTGTGCTGGACATAATACCCTGTTAAAAATCCACCATGAGTATAGGATGGTTATGACTTAAAGGCGTATAGGGACAATCTGAATCAGATGAATGATTGCGGTACATTTTGTATGCAATGGAATTTCATTTAAACATTCACAAAGAGCTGATTAAATCAATATAGATTAGGTCAGCTGATAATTTGCCTACGTACATGAAAAATTTGAAATGGTTACAGTTATTGTCTTGCTAAAATGTATTATACTACTTGTTCTTATGTTGAATCTATTTATATATATAAATCATTTTGTATCTCATATAGGATATTCATATCTTTATGTAGTGTCAATCATAATTGACGGTATTTTGGCTTCTATGTTTTCCATGTCACTCTCCACTTCTTCACCACTTTCTGTTTTTCTCTCTACCTCACTCAATTTTCTCTTTCTATTTGGAGGACATACTCCCTCTCTCCCTCTCTTTCTTTCCATTACTCTCATTTCTCTCCCTCTCTTCTTCTTCTCTCTCCCTCCTCCCCTTTGCTTATTTCTCTCTTTCTCAAACTTTTATTAATGAGATACATCTTTTAATTGGAGATAAGTTTTGACGTAGAATACTGTAATTACGTTTTTATTCATTTGCTTTGTTATATTTGTATATTCTACTTCATGAATTTTTGTAAATTGACCCTTTCAGCTTGTGCTGCTGGTCAATTTTTATGTGCATATATACCAATAAATAATTTTCTTAAACAAAGTCAAAGAAAGGTAAAACAAAGACGACGAAAGGTTTTTTTTTTTACAAACAAGTGCACACCGAGTTACCAATAATGCATATAGCATTTCCATTTATTTGAAAGCAGGATAAAAGAACATTGTAGATTAAATGCCTTGCTCACGGGCATAGGTGCCGCGGCCTGGGATCGAACACCGGACTTTCAATGTATAGCCAGGCGCCTAGACCACTCGGCCACGGCGGCACCTCCACTGTTTATTAAAAAAATGTGAATGGCGCCAGCTAGCGCCCAGTATCTATCCATGTCGACAATAGTGATTGCGTAATAATATGCGCGTGAAAATCTCAGAAGTAATTCGGAAGAGCCAAAACTCATGAGATTTGTCAATAAAATGTTTAAATATAGTATGTACCTCTCATGTTGAATAAGGGTTCAAAGCTTCACCAAAGCCAGCAAGAAAGCTAACCAAGAGGACGTGAATCAATTTGAATTTGTCAGAGGAACTGCCGGAGCTGGTGAGGCTGAGGAACTGACTGAGTCTGGCCCTGGGCTGAGACCTGAGAGGCTGAGTCGCTCGCTCTCCGTGATCCATCGGTTTTCGGCCTGCCAGCTGCCTCGGACTCGTCGGAGGTCGGCCTCGCACAATGGCAAATCACGTAGAACGTATAGAGCGCCTTTCACCGTAGAGGGCGGAGCAGCCATCTCATTAAAATGACGGAGTTCGTTTACGATAGCTTGCCGATTTTTATGAATGAAATTGGAGCGCATGCGCATGTGATTCAAGTGATCAGAATCACGATTCGCCATCTTGGAAGATCTCGCGACACGCTTTCATCTGCTACCAAACTCACCTGAGAATTGCTCTTTTTTGGATTTTTCCAGTATTTTTGAAGCATCGACAGAATCAGCAAATAAGGAGCCGATATCTTGACGAAAGTTGAAGTTTGGTAAGTTGTCATTTAAATGTGTTTTGAGTAGGAAACTGCGTCGGTATACCATCGTAATCTGTAGAATCCTGCGAGAGCGTGTGTGTACAAACAAAGCAGTGTAGTTGTACTATAAATTATCGTCGCATGAATATGCATGAACTATATGGAAATTTTGATGATCGAACCTTGTCATTTGTGCGATCGGACTGGGGGCATTAGTCACGTGATCGTGATGACGCAACACGAACCGGCCATGCTGAAAGTTCGCTGAACTGGGCGACCTTGATACATAAG
This sequence comes from Lytechinus pictus, assembly GCF_037042905.1. NCBI lineage: Eukaryota > Metazoa > Echinodermata > Echinoidea > Temnopleuroida > Toxopneustidae > Lytechinus > Lytechinus pictus. Next base: position 25,598 of record NW_026974353.1, on the reverse strand, counting down.
TCATAAACAAAGAAAAATTCCAATGGCTTTTCGTTTCGTCCTGTGATGTGAGCTGAGTGAGCTATTTATAGTATACTACGGTATATGGATTGGTGTAATGTGCAGCATATTATGCATACTGCAGTCACATGCAGTGGCAGATTTTTTTTTACTCTTAGTTTTTTTTACTTGGCTCACATCATTATCTTTATGAAACAAGTTTCATTTTTACTTTCTCTTTATTTTTGGCTAGATATTTTTCTTTTTTGTTACCTCTTCCCAGTCTCACTTTTGAATTTTTTACTCAAATAATACAGGGCCAGGGGACTGGGACTTTAGTTTAAATTGTATGCATGTTAAAGTTGCAAGTTGGTTAGATGAACAAAAGAAAAAAATAGTGTTAGTGTAGTGGTAACTATCATGACTATAAACAAATGCACTTGAGGTCTTTAATTATAATTGGAGTAGACTCTAAAATTATCTACATGTAGGGTCAAGTTAGACTTTATTATCTCATTTTCTCTTTATTTTTGCTAGGTCTACCGGTATAAAAAAACAACTACCGCGGTAGTTGTTTTTTTATGCCTCTCAATTAAGCCTTATGGATTAAGTTGGTAAGAATTTGGCTTTTAAGATAAATGGAGTAAATGTAGATCTATTGAAAGTTACGTAGACTCTGGGACTTAATGGATTAAAGTTTATAACCTCATTTTAAACTTATAAATTATTGATTTATTTGTATAGGGTATACTATTCTCATCATATTCCAAAAAGTTGGTAACTTTTCTGCTTTCATTTCATAAATCATAGTTTCAAATTTTCAATCTTTAGTTTCCTGGAACTTCTGAACAGGAAATTCTGAATTCTTTTTTCTCACCTGCAGGGATAATTCAATATTCATTATTTTGTTTTATTTTTCAATACTATCATTAGTTTTCTTATTTTTCATAGTTTTTGTCTTCGGTTTCATATTTTTGATTTTGTTCATTTCTAATTTTCATCCTGTCTTCGGGTCATTTTCTTATTTACGATTTCGAGGGGGTTAAGTTTTCTGTAAGAACTTCTCAGTTATTCTGTCATTAGCCTTTTCCTATTTTTAAATCATCTTTGCTTTTGGTTTAATTTTATATTTGTTAGGTTTTATTATTTGCAATTATCTTACTTGGATTCTTCTATCTTTTTTTTCTATTTACCATTTTGTTCTTTCCATTTTTTTTTTTGCAATTTCTGTTTTCTTATTCATATTAATTGTCATTAATGTTTTTGTTTCTCAATTATGCCTCTCCAATTTTATTTTGCATTGAGTTTGACTTTATATTCTGTCACTTTGTTCCAGCATTTTTTTTTTTTCACGATTAAATACCTGGTATCTTACAAATTTTATTTTCTCCTTTCTTTTCCCTCCATCCAAGAGCTCCAGCTCTGTATTACATGCATGTCATGTATTCATTTACAGCTCTCCACAAAGAAGTTCACATCTTTCTGATTGTTTCTTTAAATCTACCCATTCATTTTTAATTTCTCTTTCTTTTCATACATGTCTGCATCTTTACTTTCCACTTTCTTCATGCTATATTCAACAAGTGATGATTCATATAAGTATCTTTTTTATACTCTGTACCTCATTATTTCTTTTTAGGCATTTCTTTCAAAGTCTTCCTTGAAATTGAAGACCCCCCCCCCCCCACCATTTTTTCTTTCCTTTAATTTTTGTGTATGTGCCGTTTCCTCACCTATATCTATTCTCCATTTTCTCCTGTATGTTCTTTCATTTTTTTTCTGGGGTGGCCTTTACATTTCAATCCATCTTTCTAACTAGATCTACATACAGTGTACAGTATTTAGGGGGGGGGGTTACTTTCCTTGTCATTTTCCATACTACATGTAGCTCTTAGTCTTTTCAATCTCCCAGTGGGCTTTGTAATTGTGATATTGCCCCCACACTGTCAGCTTTGCATATACACCAATATTACAGAACCATTCTAACTGATCAATTGTGAGAACTACATTACGATGCTTAGTGCCCCCCAAGAAATTGATTTTTTTAATGTAAAGTTTACCTAGTCTGCAGGGATATACTATGAAACTGATACTTTGATCAACAAGTGGGACATCAAATTCATACACAAGTCATTGTATTGTTTGTTTTGTATGCTCTCTATCCTCGCCACCTTTGTGAAGACTGAAGTTGACTAAAGAAGACTTAACTTGACAACATCAAGGCGCAAATATTCACTGCTGAATGATAGCTGCCATATGAGCTAAAACAACAACAATTCATAAGAAAATAGTATTTTGCAGAACAATGTAATCCGGATTCGATGAAATTTTGTTTTGTATTTTATGTAGATTTGCATCATTTTGAAGTTAAGAATATATAATTACATATATTTTTACATAAATTTCAATTTCCACTTCATCAATATTTATACAGAGTTGTTGTTTGTGGAACAATTTATTTATTTTTTTTTTGGGGGGGGGATGAAGTTGCATTCGTAAGTAATTTTTCCAAGAGCTCTTATATAAAAAGAACTTAGGGATGGGGTACCTTTCCCATATTCAGAAGCCTGGAACCTTGTCCTTTGACTAAAAGTAGGGAATAACATTTTTCAGGGAATAATTTTCCTCATATCGCATCAAAATTTGCACCCTTTTTTTCGAAGAAGAAAGTCTTTTCGCAATGCAGATTTTTTGTAATAGAACTGTAGAACGTAGTTGATAGCTATTCTCTTATTACCTTAAAATGCTTATCAAATTTATTAGACAAAATTGTTCCCTTTCATTTGGCAAAATAATTTCATTGCTCTCTGTACCAGATGAAAGTTAATGACTTATTGTATTTACATGTTATTTCATTTTCTTTTCTTTAGTTTGACATGGAGGAATCTACACAGCATGCAAGTGCTCTGTCCAAGCTGTGCAGAGTATGTGCCCAAGTGATTTCTTCACCCAAGAATATGTCAAGTGTGAAGAAGTATGCAGAAGCTCTCTTGGCTCTCTACAAGTTGGACATTCACGGAGATCAAAAAGGCACTCACCCACAATCCATATGTAACAAGTGCAGGTCAGTACATCATTGAGTTTCTTTCATATATAAACTGAAAAACTGAAGTCCCAAATTCACTCTTCTGATTTTTGAAAATTGCTCATGTTTGGGTCAAACGTATTTAGGGTGGGCCTATGCTGTTTTTTTAAGACTAGCCAAACATGTTTAGGGTACCGGTATGTTTTCTCCCCAAGCTTTTTCCTGGGATCATATTCTGGCAACAGCTTATTTAGGGGCCAAAATGTGTTAATAAAGCCCACTAAAAACTTGTTTAGGGGGTTAGTTTGCACACAGAGAAAAACTTGTTTTATAGGGGGTGTTTGGAAATGATTTGGTCATGCGTGTGTACAGCAATAAATTTCACTGCCCACCCCCCCCCCCTGCTGATACACACGTATGCGGGTAAAGTGCTGAAACCATTTATAATCTATATGTAAACTACATTGGTTTGCTTTTTTCTCATTAGCATTCTGTATTTAACTGACACAGACATTAAATCCTTTGTTATTTCTTTACCTGGGCCCGTTTCATAAAGCTTTTCGTAAGTTACGAATGACTTTACGCACGACTGGTGACCATTTCTTGTGTTACATGTATATGATAAATCCCTATGTAGTAGAACATGTTCCAGTCGTTCGTAAAGTCGTGCATAACTTTAAGAACGGCTTTACATGTATGAAACACCCTGGTACCTACATGTATACTATTGTGCAAATATGAATTATTATTACTAAAAAAATTTGGGAAAAAAATTGTGTACAAAACATATGGGGAAAAATACTTTGAAAAATTTTGGAAAAAAAAAGAATTGTGTACAAAACAATTGGGGAAAAAAAAATTCCCAAAAGTGTTTTTTTACATGTTTTAGACAATTTGGAAGCTTTTTTTAAAAAAAAAGTTTCATTGAAAAAATACTTCAAAAAAATTTGGGAAAAAAATTGTGTACAAAACATATGGGGAAAAAAAATTCCCAAAAGTTTTTTTTTACATGTTTTAGACAATTTAGAAGCTTTTTTAAAAAAAAAAGTTTCATTGAAAAAATACTTCAAAAAAATTTGGGAAAAAAATTGTGTACAAAACATATGGGGAAAAATACTTTGAAAATTTTTGGAAAAAAAAAAGAATTGTGTACAAAACAATTGGGGAAAAAAAATTCCCAAAAGTGTTTTTTTACATGTTTTAGACAATTTAGAAGCTTTTTTTTTTTAAAAAATTTCATTGAAAAAATACTTTAAAAAAATTTGGAAAAAAAAGATATTTTAACAAATTGGTTTGTTATAATCAGTTTCATAATTCTGCAAAGTGGTTATGAATTTTGTTTCATTTTACATTCCAGGATGACTGTGACAAGAGCATTCAAAAGCTTGCAGAGTGGCAAGGTATTTACTGGAGTATTGCCTGCACTATGCTACTTCAGTCATCATCAGCGCCAGTGCCATGTTTGCGACACATATTCAAAGTACCTTCAGTCCATTCAGCCAGAGGTACCAATGCCTGCAGTGCAGCCAACGTCCACATCAGCACCTTCAGAATTGGAACCAAGCATTGTATCTGTGACAAGGACTCTATTTTCTTCGGATACACCTGTTGATGACCAAGGCCCCTCAACATCCTATCAGCCGTTCACTCAAAGTGTTCCAGACCCAGGATCAAAAATCGATGGAGCTAAACGAGTTTGGAGCGCTAAAACCAGCCTAAGAAATGTTGGGAGGGAGTATGCCAGAAAGAGGACAAGTGACATCGCTGACTCAGTGGCCGACTTCTGCCTTAAACGAAAAGAAGATAAGACAGACGTCTTGTACTTTCTTCTCTCTGACAGTCTAAGAGAGTCAGGAGATCAGCGCCTTAAAGAAGTGAGTTTGTCATCTAATTATCTCCTTTTTGAAATAATTTCAATAATGCAGTATGTATACAAGTACAGCAGTTGATGGGACCGGATTAAAGAATGCATCAGTGTCCCTATATTATAGTATGGCACAATGTTAAGATTCATTTTTATTCTATATTACAAATTATTCATTAATTCAAATTCTTATGTAAAGCTCAATGTTTTGGAAGAAATTTGGAGTGTGAAAAAATTTGAGAACAATGCCCTGTCATTCTGTAAAAAAATATATATAAAAAACCTGTATTAAAGAAGTAGGATAAAAGCTATGAATTGATCTTTATATATATTTGCTATTCTAATTATATGTATTTTATTTTTATATTCCTTGCAGGTTATGGCATCATGGAATGATGAACTTTCAATGGAAATGACTGTCGAGCAATGCCTTGCTATGCGGGTCACCACCATGACATCTAAAAATCGATACAAGGAGCAGTATGCTCAGATGAAGGATGTATTGAAGCCACCTCATGTTCTTGACGAGGCAGAAAAAACATACATGCCAGGGAGTGTGCGTTTTAGACTTGAAGGGGGAGCTGAGCTAATACAGCATACACCTGTCAAAGGAGGCAGGTGGTCCGACTCCAACGAGTACGGGAACATTAACTTCGAACCATTGCCGATAGGAGGGGAGCTGCACAATGAGCTCGAAGTTCCTGTTCCGAACTTCAAGGGGGTACAATGGCCTTATTCTCATGCCTTGGCAAAGACCCTTGAAGAATTGGATGAAGATATTGCCCTCGGATTAGCATCATGTGGACTGGAAAAGGGTGATGATCCGCTGATACTGACGATGGTGAAAGATGGAGCAGATGGCATGGGTGATGTCTCCATCATCAAGGAGAAGGGAGACAGGATTCTGCCAGACAAGGCATTTAGGGCTGCATTCGCCGTCATTAAATGCGAAGTAGTTTTGCAAGGGAAAAGATGTACTGTTTACGAGCCAAAGGACCCGAACTCTGTCCTGATAACAAGACCTCTTGTAGAAGCTATAGGGGACGAGAATAATCATGCTTCCTCCATTCTTATGTTGGACCTAATGGAGCATGAGAGGGAAGTAATGAAGGATAAAGTTATGTCAGTTAATGTAGGAAATTGGTGGAGGAGGCACAAACTGTCTTTCTACAATTCTATGATAGACGAGAAGCTAGACCGTGCCGAGAGTGGGCTGCAGGCAAGTGGTTCAAAATTCTTGTGCACATTGTGCACAGCCTCAAGGCAAACCGCAAGAGAAAATGTTGGAAGCTTCGAGATTTGTCGTACTCTTGAGGACATGAAGGATATGGCAAATTATGTTCAAGTCAACCCTGACAAGAAATCGGCAGCAGAACTGAACGAAATCGCTGAAGGAGTCAAGGATTACCCAGTCCTCAAGAGCAGCCCGAAGCAAAAACTGATTGATGCAACCCACGCAGATATCAATATGGGTTCGTTCTTCAAAAAACTGATCATATGTGAGGTAGCAAGGATCCAAAGCTGGGCCATATCCGAGACATTGAAGCCTGGATACGAGCATGCTGAGAAGGCATTTGATGATCATGCACATGAAACACTTGGCATAGTACCCAAGCTAATGATGCCAGGAAATTATGCTAGACAGCTTTTCAAAGAAGCTAATCAGCGCCATGTCCTAGCTCTCATTCCAGACAGTGACAGGAGAGAAAAGATGGGAGAAATATTCCACTTGTTCCGACAGGTACGCCAAGTCTATAGGGCTCATCATCCTGGCAAGGAAGACATCGCATCCTACAAAGAGAAAGCCATCAGAATGGGGAGGCTATTAGATGAGCACTTCACTTACGCCAGCTGGCCCAACTACCTTCACAAGCTCATCGAGCATGTCCAGGAGGTACTTGAAGACGAGGAGGGACCCGGAACTATTGGCGGGCTAAGTGGGGAGGGGAATGAAGGTGCAAATAAGGTATTTAGAGATTTGCGCCGCCATTTTTCACGGAAATCAAGTGCCATGCTTTCACTTCGAGATGTCATCTGGTTTCATTGGCTGTACACAAGTCCTAAGCTTCGTAGGATAGCTCAAGTCACATCAAGAGACTATTCATGTTCAAAATGTCAGAAATTGGGGCATAGTGCAATCCATTGTTCAAATGCATGAGAAGAAAAACAATTAGGAAGAAGATGCATGCTTGGTTTTGATAAATAAAAAAAAAAAACAATTCAGAATTGAAATTTTGAGTACCCGGTACCCAATTTTCATATGATGCTTTCTTAAATACATGAAGTAAACATGTAATTTTTATCTGTTTGAGAGGTTATGTACAATGTAGTCAATACAAAAAGAGGGTAATGAATCTGATTGAAAAGTTGTATCAAATTTTCACCACCAAGATCACTTTCATTGAAGATCTAAACTGAACTTTGTCAAATCATGAAATCTACTGCAAGCTGAAGAATGATCACAGTGTATTATTATTATTATTATTGGTAATGACGCTTTACTCATTTTTCTCAATTCTCAGCAATTACACCTCTTTCAGAATATTTTGGAACATTTTTTTCAATACATGTACATAAAGAGAGACACTTGGGTGGTTATTTTATTGGATTCTATACAAACTCATATTTAAATAGTAAATGTCCATTATAACAATTTCAAAATGAGTTTGGATGTGTGAACATGTCAAAGTTAATGTTTATGTTTGACCAGTCAAACCTATCCATGTGGATACTTATCAGCTTACATTTACTAATTTTATGTCATTTTTTAACATTCGACAATGATTAACTTGATACTATGTCAGAATTTACTTCATTTATGTTAATAATATGAATATTCAAAAAGTGCTTACAGGTTTGAAGTTGTGCATGTGTTTGATGTGAGATTCACACGATTAAAATATATGAATACTATTTCAGTGGCTTATCTGCTTTGGTACTGATTAATACTACAACTCACAACATTTCAAACACTGAATAAAAGGTAGTCCATCATTGCCTGTGCAATTTATGTGTACATTGTAGGCTGTGCAAGTTTTACACCTCATATTTGACTCCCTTGGCCATTGATTGAATAGCCCCCCCCCCCCCCCCCCCCCCCGAGAAGAAATTTTGTAAATTTTGGGATTTAAGTCGTTAACTGTCCACTACAAGATAAAAGTGCAAGTCTTTTTGCAACGGGCCACAGTACTCAGAAGCATTTGTTTTTTTTACTTTTAGTCGGATAATTGATTCAGCATAAATTATCGGTGCCAGCAGATCTTTGTGAAACTACCCTGGTATTCAAAATTTCATTTTTAACTTAGACATACATGTTAGGAGGCCGATATTGGATCAAAGAGCAGGAACATTAAGGCAATTAGCTCTGGATAATCATTATATTCTACTGTTGTAACAATATATGCCATTTTGAACAGGAAAAGTCATGATTTTTTGATCCATTGAGATTGGATTTATATACGTATTATATGTAGTATTACTTACCGTATGCAACTACCCACTGCATGTACATAGCTTTGTATATAAAAATCCACTGTAAAATTGATTACCTACACCAAGGTGGACCATGTGTTTATTTTTCCATACAACAAATATGAATAAATTTCTCCTGTCTCAATATTGTTTAACTCAGTTGATGCAGCTTATAATGAGCAAATGTTATTTATTTATACGTCTCAAACATTTTATTTCAAAGTGCCTTTCAGATAAATGGCAATGTACAAAGAATGTTTACTTCATGATTACATGTTCATGATTATTTAGGTTTGCAATCATTTAGATCCTCTTAATCATCAATATTCATTCTTATTGTAAGTGTACAATTGGAACATGTACATAAAGGGAACACATCAACTCCAAAGCTTTATCGCTTACAGTTGGTACAAAAGTACTTCCCTTCTGGAATTTGTTTCAGCTTAATGCAAGTTGTGTGCAACCACTTATGACATCTGTCACATTGAATCCATGTTGGGTCACCTGAATGTGGTGAATCTGCAATTGTGCATGGTACATAGTCACACTCTTGAGGTTCATAGCTACGGTCAGAAAGCAGTGAGATTTGTCGAGATGACCCACCTAAGACAAGTATGGTGTCATCGCCAACCAAATTATGAACTGTTAGTCCATACGTAGAAAATATAGATTCAGCATGAAAAGTTTTGGGAAGAAGTTGGTAGGTGTTCAATTTGAAGTTAAAAAAGAATGCCCTAGCACTAGCCTTGGGTGCTATGCCCTTCTTGATTTCTCTCTCCAAATCTTGAACCCCGCCAACTACTATTACACTTCCATTATGTACCACAGATGCATGGGAGGATAGGTATGTACTAGATGTTTCAGGTGACCCAGGCAAAAGAGAGATCTCTGACAAGGAGAATTGTTTAAGTTGTTTGTTCATGCTCACAATTGTTATTTCATTGAGTGATTCTCGATATGTAGGTGCTCCTTCAATGAATATTACTCCGCCAATTATTGGCATCACAAATTTGTCATCTATTTCCAATATGTTTGTACTGTGGAATGCACGGGCCTGGATCAAGGGTACTTTCACATTTTTCCATTCATATGAGTCTGTATCTAGAATGTACAGTCTGCCATCATTGCAAGATTTTTGCCATCGGGCAATACTATTGTTTCTGTTGATTGAGTAGCCACCAAAAAGAAACACTTTGTTTGATCCTGGTATTTTAGTCATGGAATGTCCACCTCTGCCTGGAAAGAGGAAATACAAATAAAGATACATTTACTTTAAAACCTATATATTTTGTGTTTTATGTAATATTCAACGTCTTGGTTATAAGAATGCTTTATATCAGGTAACAGTGGTGTTTGTTGTAAATAATAAATAGTGAATAAAAATCTTCTAGTACAATTAGTTACAGGAATTCTATTCCAGCTTCTAATAACAAAAATTGTCATATCTTATAAATGGAGTAGTACAGAGAAAAAGTTCAGTGATATGAGCAGAGAGAGAGGGGGAGAGACAACAGAACAGTAAAATAAATTTGAATAGACATTTATTATATGTATGCTCTCTAACCAGCAGAAGTTGCACAAATTATATAATTGTAGGGACAGTGATTTTCTGTTTTACCAGCCCCCCCCCCCCGGAAATTCCATTTGGTTCTTTCACTTTTCATGTAAGAATTCACATTTGCAAAATGGAATTCAAGTATTTATTATGTACGTTTTCAGTGACAAAACAGAATTTCTATTTTCAGATCAAGTTGAAATGGAATTACAGATTTTCAGAAATGGAAAAGACCATTTTTTTAAACGGAAAATCAGTCTCTATAATTACACAAGTAAAATCAAATTTCATACTAGTTACACTTTTTACTCGGGATATTATTTACCTAGTGTAACTTTTTTTAAATGTTTTTGTCGGTAAAAGATATTCAACTTAATAAGAGAGACATATCAACTAAAATTCAATCTCATTAAAATATAACACTTACCAGATGGTATAGCTCCCGTCTGATTTTTACACTCTAAACCCATCCGAGATGTTGTTTGTGCATCTGCAGTCTGAACCCAAGTCACATCGAAGTGAGGCAGAGCACCACTTCTTCTCTGTCGAGGCAATTCTTCGATGACAAGCATATCATCTCTGCACTCATAGCATTTAAGATCCAAACCACCCCATACCAGTAGTTTAGAGTCTAGATCTACCATAGTTGCTCCATGAAGTGGACGAATTGTTCCCCCTGTAATTAAAGATTCATATATATGTATGCATGATTCATACACAAAACAAGAAACTGCCCAACAGGTCGCACATGTTTTGTAAAATGAAGTTTTGTAATCAGCAAGCAATCAAAACAAATAAGCATTGATTTCCATCTGTACTGTACGTAATTTTGGTACACAAATTAAGTTGTACATTAAGTATTTCATTAAATTATTTAAAAAACAACAGTATGCTATTAAACTTGTCAGCAAGCAACTAGAAATAAATGATTACTGATTGCCAATTTGCCATGATTCATGAAGAACATATCAGGTAATTTGTGCATAAATTTGTATGTAGGCCCTGTTTCATTTATTGATTTCAAAGACAAAGTAGTAAGCTAGCTTGTCAAATTTTGCAGCCACTTACTGTAGTACAATATGATGACACAAATTCCAAAAAAGAAAGAAAATATATTACCACTTGTTTTGCAGGATGTCACTGATGATATAGAAATGTCCTCTTCGTCAGATGATATTAGAATTTCAGTTAGAGTGGATCCCTCCGTCCATGTTGCTTCTTCTTTTCTTCTTGCCCCCCCAAGTTCAAGAATCCTGTATTCATTGTGACCTTCAGCTGATGCTGCACTGCATCTTAAAACCGAGCAATGACCTTCTGGAGGATATTTCTCTCCCATTTTTACTTGAAGATTATTTCTCTTTCTAGTTACCTTTCTCTTATTATCTACTGATGCCTTTAAGGGAATGTAATCAAATTCCAAATAATTGACATTAGCCATTGCCATGATACGATATATACCGGTACTCATTAACACTCTGTCGAACCTGCACTGACCAGTCCAGAACACTAATGTGCAAAAAATTTTGTGTTCTGACCTGTTTGGAACTTTCACCACATCATGGTTTATTTGTTTTATCAGATTGCATAAAATTATGGGATGGATTGAGAGGTGGTTAACTGTTATCTACAGCCATGCATGGTAATCCTCAGAGTAGTCTGTGATGTTCAGACTCCATTCTTGTGTTAACAAACAGTACATGCAATGTGAATGATGAAATTTAGATAATGGAAAGTTAACAGATGAGCCTGAGCAGATATTATTGCTCTAGTAAAATAGCAAGACAAATGACAAATAAGATGTTTGAACATTCGGAAGTTATGAAAAGGGAATATTAACAGAGTTTGGCCTACAATACTGCAAAAAAAAAGAGTGGGTACCAGAAAGAAAGCAAGTTTCAGAAACAAAACTTGTAATAGTCGAAATTTAATTAGACACATGAGCATTGTCAACATATAACTAGAGGAATTAGATTTGAGAGAGAGACAGAAAACACAGAACTAAAACCAAAATAAAGTGAAAATATGAAGGAATTAAGGGGAAAGTTGAACTGTATTTGAAAAAGTCATTTCAAAATATTTAACGAAAAATTGGTTTCTATATTCAAAATATTTTATTCAGCCTTACAATATCCTCCAAACAGTTTATCATGATAGGTGGAAAATGCATGTTACCAATGCAAAAGTCAGACAATACAAGAAGAACATTGTATTTGTATTGCATTGGATGATTGGAGAAATGATAATCGATAAAGTTAAATATAGATCTATCATCTAGTAGTTATCATTATTGCCCTGATATTTTCAAGGAATATGCATGTATGCACCCAAATTAAGAACATGGGATTTAATAAAATACATACAATACATTATATGTACGGATGTAGTATTTAGTAGTAAATAACTTCAAAGATTCTCAAGATCATTTCTTTAATGCAGTAGATATATATATTATAGATCTAGGCCCTATATTTTTAAAGTGTAACATAAACAGTGTATATCAAATTGTTTTTTTTAAGACAGGGGTTTGACAATCTTTAATTAGGGTAGTCATTAATTGTTTTGACATATGTTTTCAATATACAATTTTCCCTTGCCTGTGCCTGCTTAGTACCTATGACTACAAGTCATCATGCATACATATTATAGGCATACATGGAGCATGCATTCATCCAATACTGAAACCCAGGTATCTATAGCTTTATATATGCAGTATGCAAAAGCACTGTACATGGCATACCACACAGTATGAATGTGTGCACAGTGCATGTGGAGTGTGTGTGTATTGCAGCGCATGTCTGGGTTTTGCACTGTGTGTTATATCGCTATGCCTGTGTTTATGGCTCACTGCACTAATGTCTCTCGCCAGCATGCAGCTGCTGTAGGGATCAAAGGTTAAGCTCCCCATCCTTTTGGTTTGGCTAACAGATCATGTGACTTTTTCCTCAGCAGAAAAGTCACCTGATCGCACCCAGTGAGTAACGGTCAAATGCAGTGAAGCAGGAAGGGGATTTCTGAGTAGCCAATCAGCAGCCAGTCAGCTGGCTCCCTACTCCCCACCTATCTGTTGTACACAGTCAATGGGGCATTTCCACTGTGCGCAATACGTGTGAGTGGAAACGAGTATGCGATACCAAGGGCAAGGCAACAGTCATTGGGTGATTTCAATAATTTCAAGTTCAGTGTTGAAATCTGGTGTTGGTGTTGTGACAACACCGTACTTGAATCAGGCTGGTGTTGAGATTGACCTCGGAAAATATTGCGTATTTCCGGCAGTTTGTGTTGAAGGCTGGTGTTGATTGTCATCTGCTGAACCCAACACTGCACTGCGGCTGCATGGTGTTGATGATCTACGTGCGATTTCCCCATTCAGCGACACCGACTCCCAGGGATCGATTGGGAGAATCGTGATTTAAAGTTCAGTGTTGGTGTTGATGAACTGTAGCTCACGAACAGGGGGCGAACACGACGAACCATCTCCATAAAATTATCTTTTACATTTAAGATGTGAGCAAATCATTAGAGTTTTAATACATTTCAATGAAAAATAATATTACGCTTGATGTTGGAGCTCAGTTCAGCAGCCCTTTCGCGCTCTCAACACTGTACACCGTACTTGAAATAACCCAATGACTTGCTACCTGGCATTCCTGCCTTATTTATTGTACGCTGCCTTGATCAATTGACCTGGTCGGTCCTGCCTGGACCGAGTGTTTTCCAACTGCAGTCAAACCTTAGTTGCTACGTATAGCATGCTTACACTTGACGCTGAAATATCATTTAAGAGTTATGGCATGAGCGAGACTAGGCCATGGCCATGCATATTCAGATATCAGTTGACTTCTATCTTAATCAAAAAGAGGCGCTCTTTAGTTACAGTAGGCAGTAGCTACGTTACTCTGAGTGAGGCCAAGTTACGCGACCTCCTGAGAGATATTACCAAGTCATTAAACAGTTGTAGACAGAAACATAGATTGCAACTCGCAAGAAAATGTAATACATCTCAATTCTTATTACATATGCATATGTTTTTTGGTATTAGTCTTGTTTGAGAAAAAGAGGATGTCAAAAAAGTTTGAATGCTACAAAGGCCTCAATAAATATCACACGTAATTCTCTTGATTCCTCTTAATTATGTGAAGAGACTTGTAAAAGAAAGAATGAAAAGAAATGAATAGCTGTATAATAATAGTTGTAATGTTTTTTGACAGAATCATGAACAGGTTACAGATGATGATGGCACAGTGTTGAAAACTGTTTGATGGAGATGGCGCATCGTTGGATTTGTTTAAAATTAGACCAACAAAGAATCAACGTTACAACAACGTTGAACCGATATTAGACAAACATTGAATCAACGTGTACGCCAACATTGGACCAACATTAGACCAACGTTGGATCAACGTCACCTAACGTTGGACCAACATTGGACCAACGCTGCCATACCTGCCCCATCTGGACATAATGATTATGCACTCATGAATATTCATTACATCAGTAAATGACAAAAATGTTAGGTAATATTGCTATAATAATTAAAGTATTTATGTTTATTCAATATTTCCACCATGAAAAGTTTCAGAAAAGTATGTGGCTCCATTACCATATCATTTATAATCAAAACATATTATTCTAAGTGAAATTTTCAAGGTTAAGTGTGGAAAATGATATTAACTGTATTCTGCCAAGTATAGCAAAGTTGCTCTATATATAGGAGTCAATGACAGGATACAGTGGATAGGTGTAGGATGATAGGAATAGGATATAGGATTAGGATGTAGGATTTTAGGATAGGATAAGACATGATGATAAAGATTAGAGTGAAGAGTTGTAATGGTGGACTTCACCTTGAAACCAATTAATGTTTTGTTAATTACTGCCATACGTTGGAGCAATGTTGGAGCAACGTTGTGACAACGTTGTAACAATGTTGGAGCAATGTTGCCAGACAACGTTGGAGCATTGTTGCTGGACAGCGTTGAACCAACGTTGTAAACATAGTTGGACTGACGATGTATGCACGTGCACGTCCATCGCTGCTTCAACGTTGCCCATCAACGTTGCAGCAACGCTGTTATTGATGACTCAGCCGACATTATACCAACGTTGGAGCATTGATGGTAGACAACGTTGAACTAAAGTTGGAAATGTTGTTGGTCTGACGATGTATGGACGTGCACTTCTATCGATGATGCAACGTTGCTTACCAACGTTGTAGCAATGTTGTATTTGACTATTTAGCCAACATTGGATCAACGTTGCCAGACAACGTTGGAACATTGTTGCTGGACAACGTTGAACTGACGTTGGAAATGTTGTTGGTCTGACGATGTATGCGCGTGCACTTCTATCGATGATGCAACGTTTGCCTGCCAACGTTGAGGCAACGTTGGGAAAAAATTTCCCAACGTTGATCCAACGTTGGTCCAACGCTGTATTGTTACCTGGGTAATATCCCAGAGCCCCAGGATGATAAAACCTACTTTTTGGCTGAAAAAGGCTACAAAAATGGGAAAATTTAGGTATAATTACCTTTTAACTCTACAAATAATGGTTTAAAAGTACTAATTATAGGAAAAACAAATTGCCTGCCCCCCAAAACATATGAATAGACACAAAAACCAGAGAAATTGACCACCAAATAAAAAAGTTGTGGCCAAAACTGTGATTTTGGGGGGTTTTGGCGGCCATTTTGGATTTTGGCCCGGCACACTTTTTTCTTGGACCCGAGACAAAAATATTGTCATTTCATGTTGAGATAAGGTAAAAGGAACACAAAAAAACTGTTCCCACAGTAAAACCAAAATCACCCATTTATAGCCCACTCCTATTAATAGCAGGAAACATTCCTTTTTAACTGCAGTGAGCTGAGTTATATAAGGCATGCCTTTAGCTAAATTTAGGGTTAGGGTTATATGGTTAAGGTTATAAGGTTAAGGTTCTAGGGTTAGGGTTGACATAGCTATTATCTTCACCAATTTCATATTCATTGAGTAGAAGTATACAAAAGTATGTAATAGCAGTAAACATTCCTTTTTAACTGCAGTGAGCAAAGTTTTACGAAGGTCAATCACAGATTGAGAGACAAAACATTTCTTCCAAACCTCAGACTTGATCCCAAGTTGTTTAGCGGTTATCATACAGTTATGTATCAATTCATTCATCCAGTGATTAATTTGTTGGTTTATTATTAACCCCTTATCTTATACATCCATTAATATATCATTCGTTCATTCATACTTTATATCCATCCAACCATTTATACTTTATATCCATCCTACCATTTATTTGGGAAATAAACATCTGTTTGATACTTACTTGAGCAATTTCAGACCTTGCTATGAATCCAGCTTTTTGTGTTTAGATATCTCTACTCTGGATATCAGTTGTGGGATAAGTCTACATGGAGATGCACATGTTTGTTCCATATTGTTCTTGTTTCTTTTGAATTTGAAATTTTGGTAAATTGTTTTTTAAATACTGGTAACTATCAATAATCAGAAAATTGAGCCCTTCAAACATTTCATTGTATTTAGTGCCTTAAATGTTTTATTATAATAACTTTTAGAAATGTAAGTCGACATAGACAACTGGTACGAGATGACGTTATTTTTGGCCTACCGTATGCCTCAGGTCCTCACACACGTCGACTATCAGGATTGAGAACCTCGCCACATCCATTCTGCAGTTCTCCTAAATCATAGTCGACGTGCACGTGAATGACGTCATTTTAACCGCTCAAGCTCAGCATGAACATCGACATTTCCCTTTTAAAACAGAGTTTTCAGTGACTTTTCACACAATTAATGTAAGTTGTACGAGCCATTATGTCTATCATTTCTGAAATTGCTTTCTCATCTCCAAAATATATATCGATATATATTAGTCCAGTCAATATAGAGTTTGACCCGCCACTAATTGCAACACGAGATATTCCACTGCAATTCTTTCAAGGAAGGTCACCTAAACAACATACTAAAAGTCCCAAGAAATCCAAGCAGTGGAAATTTATGAAATGTGCATATTATGCAAATTAGCCATAAAAAGTTAGAAAAATAAGCAAAATAGCCCAAAGATTACAAATTGAGTGTCCAAAACAATTTAATTTGAACGAAAATTCATGATAAATAACTGTATTCCATGTTTTTTGTCAAAAGTGCAAAAAAATCTACCTCATTTGCATAATATGCAAATTAGCATCCTTATATGGAAAGATGTCAAGGTATTGTGATTTTTCTCTCATTAACTGCTTGAAAATTTCATTAATATTGAAATTTACATGCTGCTATCACTAAGGACGTTGAATACATTTGTATTCAGCTTAGTGTCTGTAGTGTAATTTGCATATTATACAAATAAAAGTATCTAACATGTTATAAATATTCAAGAAAACACACTGGTGATACATCCCTCAAAGATTGCAAGTAGATTATCTATTGAAATTGGAATATTGCAATACCTTACAGGGAGGTTTCCTAAACACCATATTAAAAGTCCTTAAAATCCTTAAAATATACAAGCATATATAGGAAAATCACAAAATTTCCATTTTATGCAAATTAGCCATAATAAATTACAAATAAGGAAAATAATCCAAATATTGGAAATCAAGTGCAGAAAACAATACGAATTGAACTGAAGCCCATGATAAGTTTTACAAATTTTGTTATTTTTTAAATAAGAAATCGTAAATAAATCTACCTCATTTGCATATATACGAGCATTTTTATATGGAAAAAAAAAATCCAGAAATTTTGATTTTTCTCACAAAAACAGTTATGAAAACATTTCAGTCTAGATCAATATGATGTGATTACTAAGAATGGCAAAAACATTAATAATCAGCTTAATATCTTAAGTGTAATTTTACATAAAATTATTATGCAAATAAACATCCGACATGGATCCCACTGCTTGAATGCTTCATTATTTCCATCCAAGTCTTGCTCTCTTCTTGACTTTGTAGAGACTTTGCGTTTCTTGCGAGTATAGTCCACGCTAGCAAGCTCCTGGATTGCCAAGTGATCAGCACAAGATGTCACATCCGTGCAAATAAAAGCTTCGAATATTTGGTCCTTGTAGCACACCACTTAGCTTATAAAATTGGGGTCCTTGTATTTAAAGCGCTTAACGATAAATCTCCACCCTACATATCAGAGCTCTTATCTCAGCATAGACCAACACGCAGTCTCAGATCAGCAGATCAAGCATTGCTGAGGGAATCTCTCAACCACACAACCTGGGGTGACAGAGCCTTCTATATCTCTGGACCAAAGCTGTGGAATAGCCTTCCCAATTTATCAGGAGAGCAGAGACCCAATCAACTTTTGAGTCTTACCTGAAGACCTTTCTGTTCCCCACTCCAACATTATCCCAAGAATAACCCAATTGTAGCATTACTAGAACAGTACTTGAACTGAATGATGATCCTAAGCACTGTTTGAAGACATTGACATTTGTGAGATATTTCCTATTTTTGAGCAAGCGCCATGAGCGCCCAGCTGAGGCGGATACCGGTGCTTTACAAGAACCCATCATCATCATCATCATCACTTATCTTGGTGGTGAATATGAGTACTTGCTTGGATCACAAGATCTCTGGGCATGTTTAATAAAAGTAACAATGGGCATTTGCATATACGAGCGACATGAAAGCCATTCATAAATTCATGATGAAGGCTTAAAGTGCATTATAGGCATCTTTCTCAGATACAGGAATCGTGATGAGACGTTCTTGCTGAATCCAGTTGCTGCTTCATGATGAAGCATCCATTTTCTGTTCTCTCCTCTTTGATAAATCTCCTGTGGCAACCATTTCCAAATATTAAAGCTATAGTTTCTAAGTAAGTCGTATGCAAATTATGATATTAATGTATTGATTATTATGGTAAACAGAAATTCCTCAGTGAGACAATGAACATACCAGATGGAGGACTAAGCCAGATTATTGCCTTTCCAACTAGAGGACACAACATAATGGAACACCCTTAACATCACCATCAAATACCATCCAACATTGATTAGACAGTGTGTACCACTTCCAGGATTTATTTGCCACAATGTGTTACTCATGGGTATACTGTGAGGTTATCCAATGGAATAAACATTTTCGTAATTATGGTACGACTAAGGATATTCTTCTGGAAGAATGCTGACTTTAATAGTGTCATGCAGATGTACTTTGGACAATCATACAACTCTCTGTACTGAAATCCGACAAGTCGAGCATAGGAGACTGAATGCCAATCAAGAGGACTTTAACAAGAACACACCGTTAACCATGTCTTCTTCCGACACAAGTTGCCTCAATGGACAATGGACATAAGTTGTGTCGTAAGATGTCAAGAGTTTTAGAGAAAGGCTAGGAAGGCTTGCACATTTTAGAGCTCCAAAAGCATCAGTAAGGTAAAGCTCAGAATTGCTACAATGCATTAAAGAGGACCATAAGAGGGTTTGTAGACAAGCCTATAATACATAATTTGCTGACCGGATTGACAATTAGCATGTTGGGAGCCCTTAATATCAATAGCTATGACTACATTGGAATAGCATTATTAAAGGAAGGCAAAGATTTTTAGTCTTAGTATTCACCACTGATCATGATGATGATGATGATGATGATGACGCTGCTCTACAAGTCCTGACCCAGATATGGCCAGATAACATATTGTTTAGTCAAACAGGTGTAGCCAGACTACTGAAGACATTGTTAAAGAAAACACCCTGCACGAAGCTACTAGGCCAGACGGAATCTCTGCTACACTTCTTAATGAGACTACTCATCAGATCTTACCATAAGTTTGCTTTTCCTGGCCTCCCTTTATCATGTTTATACGGTGAATTTTCAACAAAGTACATGTATAAGTCGTTCCCATTCATATAAGAAAGGGTTGTCAACTCTAACAAACTACACACCAATTCAAATACTGTGCTTTGTTCTTGCCGATCCCATGATCATCTTGTCAGACTAACAACGCGGCTTAGGACGCGACGAACATATGTCCAGTATTTTTCCTTGAATATAAATCATATTAGGATAGATTTGAATGCTTAGTGATAGCAGCATATTAATTTGAAAAACTGATATGTTTTCACTGCAGTCAATGTGATAAAAATCAAAATTTCTTGACATTTTCCATATAAGGATACTTATTTGCATAATATGCAAATGAGGCAGATTGGCTAGCTTTTTTAAATAAAGACATTGAACTTATTTATTCATCATGAACTTTTGTTCAAAATTACTTGCTGTGGACATTTGGATTAATTTCCTCATTTTTTATTTTTTTAAATGGCTAATTTGCATAATATGCAAATTAATTTTCAGGCATTGGGATGAATTCTCATGCTTTATAGTAGCATATTAATGTCAACATTAATGAAATGTTTTCAAGCAGTCTATATGAGAAATATCACAATATCTTGACATTTTTTCCATATAAGGATGCTTATTTGCATTATATGCAAATGAGGTAGAAATTTTTGCACTTTTGATTAAAAACATTGAATTCAGTTATTTATAATGAATTTCCATTCAAATTAAATTGTTTTGGACATTTAATTTGTAATCTTTGGATTATTTCCCTTCTTTTTCAAAATTTTCATGGCTAATTTGCATAATATGCAAATTTCATAAATTTCCACTGCTTGGATTTCTTGGGACTTTTAGTATGTTGTTTAGGGGACCTTCCTGGAAAGCATTTCAGTGAAATATCTCGTGTTGCAATTAGTGGTGGGTTACCCCCCTATTCTGGCTAGATTGACTGGACTATATCCTAACTCGCGTAAGAAGGAATCAAAACAAGTAAAAGGGCAAGTGTGCACAAGCTGCACCTTTGCATCACCCGACCGGGTCGCCAGATCTTCCGGCTCGGGCAGCGTGTCATGACCCGCTGGTTATCATGTTTTACGTGGATGTACGTACACGTACAAGTCAAATGAAATTTAAAATATTCGCATCTGTAGTGAACATGGGCAGACGACGTTAACTCGAACGATCAGACGACTGCGACGCCATTCTCGTTCACTGCTCCTAAAACTCTCTATAATTACTTTTTCTGCCACTTTTCCAGTGATATGAGTAGGCTTTTTCTGCCCTAACTACATGCAGTGAGAAGAGTGATTTTTTTCAGAATGGAAGTGACATAAAACTATTAAACTTTTGAGACAGATTTTTTAAGGCTCTATAATAAATGTTTTATTTACCCAGGGTAGCCACTTAAGTGAAGCCCTGCACAACACAATGCTCTATATTTTTTTATGTACTGCTTGAATTACAGCCATCTAGCCATCACCGAGTTTAAACAAGTTCAACATGTCCAACAAATCCAATCATTCTGTGAAAATTCATTTTGAAACTGAAATTTCCATACTGTAAATAAAATATCATTAATCCGTTGTCAATAAATCAGTTGCTGGAGGAAATGCCTGAGAATTCTTGATTTTTTTTTCTGGTGCACATTGTACAAAATATGCATAAATAGGTCTTCTGAATTACAATGATATCGAAGTAATATATCATCATATAAGATCAGAATGTTTCAAGAGTGATATTGGACCAGGGATTGTATTCTGTTTTGTTTATCAAGAGTTGGCAAAATTAGCTATGAAAATATTGCTATATGTTAAAATTCCCATGAACAAAAGGGGGCCAGGGCCTTGGTTTATTTACCCCCCCCCCCCCCATTTAAGTTACCTTTCCTTTTAAACAGAATTTCCAATGTATTTGAGACTTGAAGACATTAAACAAAATGAAAATATAACTAGCTGATATTAATGATTGAAATATCAATTGCACTTTAATCATCAGTACAAAACATGAAATGTGTGCTTTCATATACACAAGATATCAAATTATAAGATAGTTTGATTTACATGTTGAAATACAAATACAGTGAAATAACTTTACACAGAATACATGTTTCAGTTACCCATCACAGTGCACTAAAATACTCAAAATGGTTTATATAATAATACTAATAATCATTTTACATACCGCAAACTGCCTCTAAGCGGTTAAGAGAAAGGAAATATGAAGAGAAATAGAAATAATTTGCACTACAAAATGTATCAAAACTAATATTACAAATTACAACTAGTCCTCACCAGATCATGAATAAGAAATACCATTTCAAATTGGCCAACAAACAAATGACATGATCAATTTAAGATTTAAAAAGATGAGTTTTAAGCATAACTTTAAATGTATTAACACAGTTAGCATTGCAAATTTGTAGGGGGAGATTGTTCCAAAGAAACAAAAAGCTGCATAAGAGAAAGAACGTTGACCGTATTGTTTGTATAAAGAAGTATGAGATCAAGAAAGAAGAGATTGAGAAGCAGAACATAGAACTCAAACAGTTTGATATCGAGGAAGGAGTTCAGAAAGGTATGAAGGAGCTATACCACGATATGACTTGAAAGCAAGAAGTATTTGTAGGTGATACGAGAATAGGAAGCCAATGGAGTTTACGAAGCACAGGAGTAATGTGGGAAGAACGAGGGACACAGGAAAAAAAGACGAGCCACAGTGTTTTGGATGCGCTGGAGCTTTGAGGTCAATTTTGTGGAAAGACCAAAGAGAAGGGAATTACAATTATCTAAGCAAGATGTGACAATTGTAGTAAAAGTCATTACAATTTTTGTATTTAGAAAATAACCCAATCATGACTTTGTTTAGTTTTATTTTTTGTATAATCAGGGAATTGTTTGTATATCCATGATCTGATAATAATTTTTTATAATGCCTCTTTGTCTAACCAGAGAAGATAACATATTTTTTTGACATACCTTTTAACATCAAGAATTTTATATACCTAGCTGCAAGGATCCGATGACCAGGGTAATAATATATCTGTAAAGCGATTAGAGACGTCATTCCTATGTGTTAAGCACTATATAAATGCGGGATATTATTATCATTATTAGCTAATTTTCAAATATCAGCTGATGCAAATTAAAAGGACTGAAAATCTGATTTAGCACAAGACTAAAACACCATTCCTTCATTAACTGCAAAATAGGGTAAATAATGAGGTATTTTCATCGTCCTTCAAGTACTCTATTCTTTATATGGTCAAGGTTTCCACCCTGATATTACATGATAAATATCCAGATTTTTAAAAAGCAAATGTCCATTCTCTCATGGAGTGAGTTTCATTTGATCAACAGCTAAAATTGTTGAACACTGAAAGCCAACAATTTCATAAATGTGAATGGCAGTAGTCTAGATCAGAAGGGGGAGGGGTATAATGTCCCCCCCCCTCCCTGCCATTCCCAATACCTCCAAAATAGCCCAGTCCCTTTATGAATAACGTCTTATACTCCTTCATGATGTAGACTAACAGAACATAAGAGTAGAATCTACTAATTTTGGCTACCGGTAGAGTTGGCCAAAACAGAATTTGGGCAAAAATGGGCAATTATCACTAGAGACCTAATAAAGACAGTTTTGGATTAACTTGTTAGGAAAACTTTGTTTTTCTTCTTGACAGCAAGATTAATATATAAGATTTACTATATCAATATAATTGCGTCCTTAAAGTACCAACTATTGACTTCTCACCCTTACAATTAAGATAATATATAATGAAAACCTGATTTCATTTATGGTGATATATAGCACAGCATATATCTCATAATTTGTTATTCAAATTTCTAGATGTGCTATCAATATTCAAATAATTTTACATTATTACATTAATTTTACCTCACAGCTATAAACTTCATGAAATGAGGAGTCAATGTACAAAAAGCAAGAATTACACATGCTGCGAGACTCGTCATTAGTTGCAAAGCATAGTACATAAAAAGTATCTCAAATGGTCAACAGAACTGACATGGATACTATACACAATAAGATGAATTAAAATCTGTATTGTCTTTAAGGCTGTAATAGTACTGACTGCTTTCTATTTTCCAGAGTTGTCCCTCATTCTGTATCTGGAGACTCATTTCTGTGGACATGATCGTTTGGTGTGACCTAGAAGAGATGATACATAGCATATTATCAAACTTAGAACACAACACTTTTCACGCCTTTAACAGCCAAGTCTCATTATATCAATATTGTCAAGTTATCTAATGGATGACACAAGCTTTTTTTTTCAACCCTAAAATCACGAAGAGCTCTCTTTTTAAAGACTAAAATATAAATAAGCAAATCAAAATATATACAAAAAAATAAAACTATCCTCTCTCTAACTGAAGGCAAAATTTTGACACATGTTTTGCAGTTTAGGATGATCAATATCATTTGTTAGCGAGTAAAGTTTGGCGCATCTTTAACAACCAAAGCTACCAATCTTATTCACACAGAAATTAAATCTGTCAAATGAGAGCCTGAATATAATGAATGCCACAACAAGGTAAATTTTAGGGCAGTCTCTGTTAATCTTTTCACGATGAACAGGATCCAGACAGCTGTAATCCTGCTTTTGGTCCCTTACTAAAAATGATGTACGTATACCTGAGTGGAATTTCAAGAAAAGTAGAAGTGGCAACATACAAACAAAGCAAAACAAAACCCAAAACACAACCTTATATCAGCTATTTGTGGTATGCCATGATTTGTCCTTTGCAACCTTGACTCACACTTAGTTTTGATCTTGATTTAAGTTAGTTGGACCTTAGAAACGGGATCAACGTCTTAAATGTTTTTTGTTTTGTTTAATCTTATGTATAAATAAATGAATGGATGGAGGAAAGAACAAACAAATGAATGAAAGAAGAAATAAAAGCATGAGTGGATGGGTGGGTGGATGGATACACAGTATGAATGAATGAATATATCACTGGATGTATGAATGAAGGGCTTAATAATAAACAAATAAACAAATTAATCACTGGATGAAGGAATGGATAGATTGATAAATTGCTGTATTGATAGATTGAACAATGGGTGGATAAATGAATGAAAGAAAAAAGAATGAATGGAATGATGAATCAATTAATTTAAAAAAAAAAAATCAATTTGTCATACATATACCACTGAATTACCTTCTTCATGACACAAACTGCATGTCGGTTTCCTTCTCTTGCTCTGCCCACCTCCGCCACCACCACCACCACCACTTCCTCCTCCTCCGCCTCTTCCTCTCCCTCTTCCACCTCGACCACCTTGGAATGAAGATGACATGTTACCTCCTCCTCCTCCTGGATCGGGATAAATAAATTAAGCCTTATGGAATTGGGATATCATGTCAACTTTTGAAATCAAAAGAAGGTATTGAAGACAGACAAGCCTGGAGTGATGAAGTACATAGAAATGGGATGTATCCAGCAGTTCATTCCAAATGCAAATGTTTTTTTCTCTCTCTATAACTTCAAATTTATTAAAAGATCTTTATCAACTGTACACCATATATAAATCATAAATTTGCGTACAAATTGAAACTCAGTATTATAAGGATCTTGATCACATTTCACTTATCTCTTAAATTGTTGTTACCAATAGCATTCTAATTGGCCATTATGAATCCAAAGTAACTGGAATGCAATTGTTTCTTGCACAAAATACAGATAGATTTTACACTCATGACTACTTAAGAAAGCCCACAAGTTAACACATCATTTCTTGGCAAAGACCCTACATATGATGAAAAACTGTTGAAGTTGTACAGTTTTGGGCCATGAAATCAGTGGAATATGCCCCCCCCAAAAAAAAAAAAAAAAAAAAAAGAATAAATAAATAATAAACACACAAATGA
>NW_026974352.1:0-34753 GCF_037042905.1 Lytechinus pictus | reverse complement strand
TGCATGCATTCTCAAACGCATAATCATTCATGATCATTCCTTATCATCGGCACCTTTCCCAGTACACACGAACTTGATTTTCACAACAGATTCATTTTCATCTGTCATATTTTCTTACATTTTACTCTATTATTATTACTTACAATTTCATTCGTTTAATTTATTCGACCGTTCATTCATATGCTTATTTATTCCTTCATACTACATAATGCATTCTTTCTTGAATATTTGTGTGGCCCTGAAAAGGGCCGTTGTTTGTACATGAAGAGTAGAACTCCCTCTATTTAGATGTGGTATACTTCGTCACCGCTTTGGTGCCCTCACTCACGGCGTGCTTAGCAAGCTCCCCTGGAAGAAGAAGGCGCACGGCGGTCTGTATCTCACGACTGCTGATGGTAGATTTCTTGTTGTATTGGGCCAGCCGAGAAGATTCGCCGGCAATCCGCTCGAAGATGTCGTTGACGAAGCTGTTCATGATCGTCATGGCCCGGCTAGAAATTCCGGTATCAGGGTGAACCTGCTTAAGGACTTTGTAGATGTAGATTCCGTAGCTCTCCTTCCTTTTCCTGTGCCTCTTCTTGCCACCGCTGGGCCGGGGGGCCTTGACTGCTTTCTTGGAACCTTTCTTGGCAACTTGACCTGTTGGAGCCATGATGAATGTAAGCTGGTATGTGAAGAATGTAACGAAGCGTGTGCACCGATTAGATATTCGATTGCTAATGCGATTGGCCCGTCCCAATCGCCCTATTTATACACCGCGTCCGGGTCCGGTGCGGCGCGGTCCGTATGCAAATGAGCCCGGTCTTTCATTGGCCAATGGGCGCCTGTACTGCCCCTGGTCGAGAGATGGCGACAAAGTGTTATTATGCAATGAGTGTGGTGATTTTATCTTATTATTTTTGTATGACCGGCAAACTTATTATTTTTGGGATCAGTGAAAACTCTTTTGAAAATTAATAATAGTATTTTCAACGAGATATTATTCAGGACAACATCCCAGTTTGTTGTTAAGCACGATATCATAATAGATACATGCTGAGCGAAGTATGCTTTTAAATTAATATCCACGTAGGAAAGTGACGACCTGATGTGATGTAGTACTGACGAAAAATGGCGATATGTCGTTACAGCTTGTACAATAATATTATTATCAGGTCGAATGAAAATAATCCCCCTTTCCTGGTGAATTTTCAAAAAATAAAACCTCGTTTTTAAGTGAGGGTAATGAAAATTGAATATTGTGATATTTTCTTCAGTTTTACTCATTAATTTTTTTTTCATCAGGACATAGGAAAATGCCTTCATGTGAACCAGTCAAAATAGAAATTTATGTATTTTTAAATGCACCTCGATAAATATCAATTCATTTCTCTATTACAGTCTAAACCCTTCGTGAAAATGTCATGCTTTTAATGATATTGGGGGAAACACACTTTATTATCTGTTTGTACTGAAATTAAAATAAGGAGTTTAGCCGGGTTTTTTCAGGTAGCAAAATCTGACTAAAGAGCGACCTGGATAATTAGGGGCGGAGGCCGTCTTTTATCTCTTTTTTTTCTTCAATTCTTTCTTTTTTTATGCTACTCATTCTCTCCCCCCCCCCCATTTCTCTTCCTACCTCACCCCATCCCAAGTATATCTACAGCCGTTCGATCGATTGAAAGAAATTAAGACTTTGCATAAGAAGTAATGATTTATATCTATATCATTGTCGTTTATTTCCTTTGGACGCACGTGATACATACATATTGGTATTGCTGCCGTGTTATTCCTAGCTTATGATCAAAACGTAGTCTACCAATGTTAGAGCACAGCGATACATGATTAATATTTTTTCTTCTTTATTGGTCACGAAAAATAAAACCGGCATTTTTTGGCACCTTGTTGCTATGTAATAGCACCTCTTTGGCTACTCACATGTCATTCTCACTCTGTATATAAGGCAATGGTAATTTGATACTATATGATGATAATGTAAGTATGAAAAGATTAGATTTATAGTAATTCCTAAATTGATTTATATTATTATAGTACTGATTATCATCATTCATCTACTTTAAATCAACAACATTCTTTCTTGATCATGTGGTGGCTCTGAAAAGAGCCGTTATTTCTAGCCATAACCGTAGGGTTAGACTAGCCGCCAAAACCGTACAGGGTGCGGCCCTGCCTTTTCAGTGCATAGACCACGTCCATGGCTGTGACAGTCTTCCGCTTGGCGTGCTCACAGTAGGTGACGGCATCACGGATGACATTCTCCAAGAAGACTTTCAGTACACCGCGTGTCTCTTCGTAGATGAGACCAGAGATTCTTTTGACTCCACCTCTTCTTGCTAGACGGCGGATAGCAGGCTTCGTGATACCTTGGATGTTGTCTCGTAGAACCTTGCGATGACGCTTGGCACCACCCTTTCCAAGACCCTTTCCTCCTTTTCCGCGACCTGACATCTTGATTTATGAGAGCTAGTTGTGTACGATACTGAAGACTGGATGTTACGCTGAGCGAATGAGGTAATTTGCGAGAACAGCGGCTATTGTGGTCAGATTGCGGACGTGGGTGACGAAACTCGTCACCGCGCCGACCCGGCGGCGAATGGCACTCACGTCAGAGCGCCCCCTTGTGCCGACGCCGATATGATTTCTGAAAGAGTCCCTCCCCCCCCCCCGCCCTGAAAACGCACGGAATAATGACCCTTAGGAAAAAACAAAATGCATAATTCTCGGAAGATATTGTCAATAGTACTCAAATATAAGGCAACATCTTAAATTTCATCAATAATACCGATCTCCCTCTCCAGTTCATTTTCTTTGCATTATTTATTTCTTACGTTTTCTTCCTTTCTCTTCGTGTTATTTTTTTTTCCACGATATATGTTAACTTCATATATAATTAGTTTCATATACATTTTTATACCTTATATGTCATTCACATCCCGCCCCCTTGTTCCTCCTTCTTATAATATGATAATAGTGTCCAATTACCTAGCCATTTAATAAATATATAATCTTCATTCTTTAATTTTTTTGCATTAGAATCCGACTTATACCAGTGCGAGTGGTCACAGAATTGGTTCATACTATAAATAATGTTTATTATCATTATTATTTTTGTTGTTATTATTACTGTTATTATTATTTCATTAAGACAAGTATTCTTTCATGGAAATGTGGTGGCTCTGAAAAGAGCCGTTTGGTTGGCACTGGAAAGTGGCTATCCAGAAATCACTTGGATTTCTTTGTCACCTTCTTTGCCGCGGGTTTCTTGGGGTTCGAAGCCTTTGGTTTCTTGGCTACCGCCTTCTTGGTCGCCTTCTTGGGTGTCGATTTCTTGGCAGGGACTTTCTTCTTTGGTGTCTTTTTCTTCTCTTTCTTCTCAGTAGTCTTCTTCACTGGCTTCTTCACTTTCTTTGGTGCTGCCTTTGCCTTCTTAGCGGCGGCTGCCTTCTGCTTTTTCTCCTTCTGGGCTGCAGCTTTCGCCTTGGCCTTCTCCTTCTCTTTCTCCTTCTTGACCTTCTCCTTTTCCTTCTTGGCCTTCTCCACTGCCTGTGCCTTGGCTGCTTGCACATTCAACTTGAATGACCCCGAAGCACCTTTACCCTTCGTCTGCGTAAGTTTGCCCTTCACCACACCAGCCTTCAGAGCCCTCTTGATGAATATGAGCTGTCGGTCCATCTGGACATCGAAGTTCTGCTCGATGTACTTCTTGATTGCCTGCAGCGAAGATCCATTCCGCTCCTTCAGTTCGGTGATTGCTGTCATAACCATCTCAGCAGCAGGCGGATGGGTCGCTGGTTTCTTCTTAGGAGCATTCTTGGTGTCCTTCTCAGCCATTTTGGTATACGTCTGTACAGTTGCGGCGTGAACAAAACAAGTGCCCGCCTCACCGCGAAATGATCATTATACGTCATGGTTGCGTACGTGGTAGGAAACCTCCCCAGCCTGCCCGCCCCACTACTGTGTTGCCCATTTTACTAGGGCTTCTGCTAACATGAGTAGATTCTTCTTCCTCTTCCCTTTTCCCTGTTCTTCCTCTTCCTATTATTCTTCTTCTACTTATTATTACCAAATACCCCTCCCGTTATTTTCCTTTTCGAAGGCAATTTGTAACGATATTTCTATATCATTATTATTTTTTACAGATTTTTCGCCCATAAACATGCACATGTCCTTTTATATTCGTCCGCATGCTATCATTGATAAAACATTTAAAAAATCTTTGTTCGGTATTACCATCATGGCGTAGTAAATACAGCCACTGATTTTAATGCCAGAACACCGAGACTAGGAAAAACTCGCCACAAGGGGGCGTTGGTCGACATCAAGAATGTGTGACATTTACTGTAATCTGAATGATTGAAGAAACTTTGGCACTCGTTATGACGATAGTTTAGGACTTCCTGAGTTTGACATACCACTACTACTACTACTACTACTACTACTACTACTACTACTATTACTACTCTTACTACTACTACTACTACTACTACTCTTACTACTATTACTACTACTACTCTTACTACTACTACTACTACTCTTACTACTACTACTACTACTACTACTACTTCTTCTTCTTCTACGTCTATGCATATTATTCCTTCCAGCGCACCCCCGTTATTTGAAATTTCATGTTACTAAATTGTTAGGAATTCTATTCAAATTAACATGTTGAGCCTCCCTGAACTCAATTTAGTTATTTGACATCATTTATCTTCTAAATTATTTGTCAGTATTCATTTGAAATCCTTAAAATGACTGGACATAATTCATCTTTCTTATCAGTCACATCATGTACCTTATCTGTATAGAGTTAGTGAGAGAGAAAGAGGGATGGATACCAATGAAAAAAAAAACAATTCTTTCGTGAATATTTGGTGGCCCTGATAAGGGCCGTTGAAATGGGGGTTCGCCGAGGCAAACTAGCTTGATTTAGCGGTTTTCTTTGGAAGCAACACGGCTTGGATGTTTGGCAGTACGCCACCTTGTGCGATTGTCACACCACCCAAGAGTTTGTTCAGTTCCTCGTCGTTGCGTACGGCGAGCTGAAGGTGACGAGGGATGATCCTAGACTTCTTGTTGTCACGAGCAGCATTACCGGCGAGTTCCAAGATTTCGGCAGTCAGGTACTCCAGTACTGCAGCCATGTAGACGGGTGCTCCAGCGCCTACCCTCTGTGCATAGCTGCCCTTTCGAAGAAATCGGTGAACACGTCCCACTGGGAACTGAAGACCAGCACGGGATGAGCGAGTCTTTGCCTTGGTTCGGGCCTTTCCACTCTTTCCTCTTCCAGACATGATGTTTTACTGATGAGATGAACCGATAGCGAGTTGAAGATCAGACAGGAGCAGTGTGCATTCGTGTAATGACTCCTCAGCGCTTTTTTCTGCCTTTTTATACGCGATGTGGCGTTCGCATTTACCGCCGGGGTATTGCGACTATTGTCCAATCAACGGTTCGCTGACCGCCGTCGCCAGTCCGGCCTCTGAAACAAAAATCAATATTTGTGACTGCTGCCATCTTGCGGCGAATCCTTCTCATCTGTTTACTATCCCTAACCCTACCTTTTCCTGTGCACCATTTATTTCATTTTCTTGAAAAAATTATAATGACGTGCACACCAAAATTTATTATGATCCCTCAAATAATCGAACACACAACTCAGTTTTGGAAGCTCGTGGTGTACTGTGTGGCAATATGGCTGCATGATATACCTACCTGAACAAAATACGATACAATAACGAATACATGAATCTATTTTGACTTTATATTTCATTAACAGAATAGCAAGTGAATTCTTATTCAAATAAAATTACAAAGAGATCTACTTGAAAAAAGTATGTACCCCTGGAATATATTTATTAGAACAAGTATACCAACTAACTTATATAAATCCTACTTTCAAAATCATCAAACAACCGAAAGCGAAGGCTTGTGATTCCACGTTTGTTTTATATATTAAAAATAATAAAAATGATAAAGACTGCGTGTATATACTGTTATGGTGATTTTATCAGTAATTTATTTATTTCCTATATATTTTTTTGTATTTCAATAGGAAAGAGGGAGGAGGATGTCATGGTACAAGATAAGGACAAGCAGTGACAGTGGCATGTGACATACGCACTCACTCTTCATGCGACTACAGGTAATTACCCCCCCCCCCCTCACAACCACTATTTTGATCAAAGTTATATGTATGATGTACATTATATCTATTTAATATTTCAATTACCCCAGGGATTCATTATTTTTACCAATTATTCATATATACTGCATATAATATCAGTGATTCTTTCGTGATGTTATGGTGGCTCTGAAAAGAGCCGTTTGGTTATATGCCCTACAGGCTGTAGTGCATTGGCGCTCTAGGCGCGTTCTCCACGGATTCGACGGGCCAGCTGGATATCTTTCGGCATGATGGTAACCCTCTTAGCATGGATGGCGCACAGGTTGGTGTCTTCAAATAGCCCGACCAGATAGGCTTCGCTAGCTTCTTGAAGGGCCATCACGGCGGAACTCTGGAAGCGGAGCTCTGTTTTGAAGTCCTGGGCAATCTCCCTCACTAGACGCTGGAATGGGAGTTTTCGGATCAGAAGCTCGGTGCTCTTCTGGTAGCGGCGAATCTCTCTCAGGGCGACAGTTCCAGGCCTGTACCTATGTGGCTTTTTAACTCCCCCGGTGGCTGGGGCACTCTTCCTGGCCGCCTTGGTTGCCAACTGCTTTCTGGGAGCCTTCCCTCCGGTAGATTTGCGAGCCGTCTGCTTGGTGCGTGCCATGGTTGGTTACTTGTCTGATGGTAAGTCTGCGAATCGAACGTAGAAGACGAGATGAGTGACTGCCGCTGAAAATATGACCGCTATTTATAAGAGCTCCGAGAGATCCCAAACCCAACGGCACCGTCCGCAGAGCTCTCGTGATTGGTCAGTTGTGTTGCTCTATTGTCATAACGCGCGAAGCGTGGTATGGTGGTGGCGCTGTGCACAACGGCACTGCGTGAGTAAAGGCACCAAAGGGGTGACGAATTTCACTACGGTAATAGTAAACTAAATTCACGGGGCGACCGATTCTGGATGGTTTTTTTTTTGAGAAGGTAACAACATGTAAGAAACTAGGGAACGGGGACATCATGAGTCAATGAAAAATCAAGACCCCGGTCTTGTCAATAACATACGCAAATTAAATGCTAATTTGGATTTGCTTTGCATCCCGTATCTCCGTCTTTATACCCCCCCCCCATTCAGTATTCATTTTTCAGTATTCATTTATAGCATGCTATAGCATGCATGCATGCATTCTCAAACGCATAATCATTCATGATCATTCCTTATCATCGGCACCTTTCCCAGTACACACGAACTTGATTTTCACAACAGATTCATTTTCATCTGTCATATTTTCTTACATTTTACTCTATTATTATTACTTACAATTTCATTCGTTTAATTTATTCGACCGTTCATTCATATGCTTATTTATTCCTTCATACTACATAATGCATTCTTTCTTGAATATTTGTGTGGCCCTGAAAAGGGCCGTTGTTTGTACATGAAGAGTAGAACTCCCTCTATTTAGATGTGGTATACTTCGTCACCGCTTTGGTGCCCTCACTCACGGCGTGCTTAGCAAGCTCCCCTGGAAGAAGAAGGCGCACGGCGGTCTGTATCTCACGACTGCTGATGGTAGATTTCTTGTTGTATTGGGCCAGCCGAGAAGATTCGCCGGCAATCCGCTCGAAGATGTCGTTGACGAAGCTGTTCATGATCGTCATGGCCCGGCTAGAAATTCCGGTATCAGGGTGAACCTGCTTAAGGACTTTGTAGATGTAGATTCCGTAGCTCTCCTTCCTTTTCCTGTGCCTCTTCTTGCCACCGCTGGGCCGGGGGGCCTTGACTGCTTTCTTGGAACCTTTCTTGGCAACTTGACCTGTTGGAGCCATGATGAATGTAAGCTGGTATGTGAAGAATGTAACGAAGCGTGTGCACCGATTAGATATTCGATTGCTAATGCGATTGGCCCGTCCCAATCGCCCTATTTATACACCGCGTCCGGGTCCGGTGCGGCGCGGTCCGTATGCAAATGAGCCCGGTCTTTCATTGGCCAATGGGCGCCTGTACTGCCCCTGGTCGAGAGATGGCGACAAAGTGTTATTATGCAATGAGTGTGGTGATTTTATCTTATTATTTTTGTATGACCGGCAAACTTATTATTTTTGGGATCAGTGAAAACTCTTTTGAAAATTAATAATAGTATTTTCAACGAG
Organism: Lytechinus pictus; assembly: GCF_037042905.1. Classification (NCBI taxonomy): domain Eukaryota; kingdom Metazoa; phylum Echinodermata; class Echinoidea; order Temnopleuroida; family Toxopneustidae; genus Lytechinus; species Lytechinus pictus. The sequence goes on along the minus strand of NW_026974352.1, from coordinate 26,496 downwards.
ATATTATTCAGGACAACATCCCAGTTTGTTGTTAAGCACGATATCATAATAGATACATGCTGAGCGAAGTATGCTTTTAAATTAATATCCACGTAGGAAAGTGACGACCTGATGTGATGTAGTACTGACGAAAAATGGCGATATGTCGTTACAGCTTGTACAATAATATTATTATCAGGTCGAATGAAAATAATCCCCCTTTCCTGGTGAATTTTCAAAAAATAAAACCTCGTTTTTAAGTGAGGGTAATGAAAATTGAATATTGTGATATTTTCTTCAGTTTTACTCATTAATTTTTTTTTCATCAGGACATAGGAAAATGCCTTCATGTGAACCAGTCAAAATAGAAATTTATGTATTTTTAAATGCACCTCGATAAATATCAATTCATTTCTCTATTACAGTCTAAACCCTTCGTGAAAATGTCATGCTTTTAATGATATTGGGGGAAACACACTTTATTATCTGTTTGTACTGAAATTAAAATAAGGAGTTTAGCCGGGTTTTTTCAGGTAGCAAAATCTGACTAAAGAGCGACCTGGATAATTAGGGGCGGAGGCCGTCTTTTATCTCTTTTTTTTCTTCAATTCTTTCTTTTTTTATGCTACTCATTCTCTCCCCCCCCCCCATTTCTCTTCCTACCTCACCCCATCCCAAGTATATCTACAGCCGTTCGATCGATTGAAAGAAATTAAGACTTTGCATAAGAAGTAATGATTTATATCTATATCATTGTCGTTTATTTCCTTTGGACGCACGTGATACATACATATTGGTATTGCTGCCGTGTTATTCCTAGCTTATGATCAAAACGTAGTCTACCAATGTTAGAGCACAGCGATACATGATTAATATTTTTTCTTCTTTATTGGTCACGAAAAATAAAACCGGCATTTTTTGGCACCTTGTTGCTATGTAATAGCACCTCTTTGGCTACTCACATGTCATTCTCACTCTGTATATAAGGCAATGGTAATTTGATACTATATGATGATAATGTAAGTATGAAAAGATTAGATTTATAGTAATTCCTAAATTGATTTATATTATTATAGTACTGATTATCATCATTCATCTACTTTAAATCAACAACATTCTTTCTTGATCATGTGGTGGCTCTGAAAAGAGCCGTTATTTCTAGCCATAACCGTAGGGTTAGACTAGCCGCCAAAACCGTACAGGGTGCGGCCCTGCCTTTTCAGTGCATAGACCACGTCCATGGCTGTGACAGTCTTCCGCTTGGCGTGCTCACAGTAGGTGACGGCATCACGGATGACATTCTCCAAGAAGACTTTCAGTACACCGCGTGTCTCTTCGTAGATGAGACCAGAGATTCTTTTGACTCCACCTCTTCTTGCTAGACGGCGGATAGCAGGCTTCGTGATACCTTGGATGTTGTCTCGTAGAACCTTGCGATGACGCTTGGCACCACCCTTTCCAAGACCCTTTCCTCCTTTTCCGCGACCTGACATCTTGATTTATGAGAGCTAGTTGTGTACGATACTGAAGACTGGATGTTACGCTGAGCGAATGAGGTAATTTGCGAGAACAGCGGCTATTGTGGTCAGATTGCGGACGTGGGTGACGAAACTCGTCACCGCGCCGACCCGGCGGCGAATGGCACTCACGTCAGAGCGCCCCCTTGTGCCGACGCCGATATGATTTCTGAAAGAGTCCCTCCCCCCCCCCCGCCCTGAAAACGCACGGAATAATGACCCTTAGGAAAAAACAAAATGCATAATTCTCGGAAGATATTGTCAATAGTACTCAAATATAAGGCAACATCTTAAATTTCATCAATAATACCGATCTCCCTCTCCAGTTCATTTTCTTTGCATTATTTATTTCTTACGTTTTCTTCCTTTCTCTTCGTGTTATTTTTTTTTCCACGATATATGTTAACTTCATATATAATTAGTTTCATATACATTTTTATACCTTATATGTCATTCACATCCCGCCCCCTTGTTCCTCCTTCTTATAATATGATAATAGTGTCCAATTACCTAGCCATTTAATAAATATATAATCTTCATTCTTTAATTTTTTTGCATTAGAATCCGACTTATACCAGTGCGAGTGGTCACAGAATTGGTTCATACTATAAATAATGTTTATTATCATTATTATTTTTGTTGTTATTATTACTGTTATTATTATTTCATTAAGACAAGTATTCTTTCATGGAAATGTGGTGGCTCTGAAAAGAGCCGTTTGGTTGGCACTGGAAAGTGGCTATCCAGAAATCACTTGGATTTCTTTGTCACCTTCTTTGCCGCGGGTTTCTTGGGGTTCGAAGCCTTTGGTTTCTTGGCTACCGCCTTCTTGGTCGCCTTCTTGGGTGTCGATTTCTTGGCAGGGACTTTCTTCTTTGGTGTCTTTTTCTTCTCTTTCTTCTCAGTAGTCTTCTTCACTGGCTTCTTCACTTTCTTTGGTGCTGCCTTTGCCTTCTTAGCGGCGGCTGCCTTCTGCTTTTTCTCCTTCTGGGCTGCAGCTTTCGCCTTGGCCTTCTCCTTCTCTTTCTCCTTCTTGACCTTCTCCTTTTCCTTCTTGGCCTTCTCCACTGCCTGTGCCTTGGCTGCTTGCACATTCAACTTGAATGACCCCGAAGCACCTTTACCCTTCGTCTGCGTAAGTTTGCCCTTCACCACACCAGCCTTCAGAGCCCTCTTGATGAATATGAGCTGTCGGTCCATCTGGACATCGAAGTTCTGCTCGATGTACTTCTTGATTGCCTGCAGCGAAGATCCATTCCGCTCCTTCAGTTCGGTGATTGCTGTCATAACCATCTCAGCAGCAGGCGGATGGGTCGCTGGTTTCTTCTTAGGAGCATTCTTGGTGTCCTTCTCAGCCATTTTGGTATACGTCTGTACAGTTGCGGCGTGAACAAAACAAGTGCCCGCCTCACCGCGAAATGATCATTATACGTCATGGTTGCGTACGTGGTAGGAAACCTCCCCAGCCTGCCCGCCCCACTACTGTGTTGCCCATTTTACTAGGGCTTCTGCTAACATGAGTAGATTCTTCTTCCTCTTCCCTTTTCCCTGTTCTTCCTCTTCCTATTATTCTTCTTCTACTTATTATTACCAAATACCCCTCCCGTTATTTTCCTTTTCGAAGGCAATTTGTAACGATATTTCTATATCATTATTATTTTTTACAGATTTTTCGCCCATAAACATGCACATGTCCTTTTATATTCGTCCGCATGCTATCATTGATAAAACATTTAAAAAATCTTTGTTCGGTATTACCATCATGGCGTAGTAAATACAGCCACTGATTTTAATGCCAGAACACCGAGACTAGGAAAAACTCGCCACAAGGGGGCGTTGGTCGACATCAAGAATGTGTGACATTTACTGTAATCTGAATGATTGAAGAAACTTTGGCACTCGTTATGACGATAGTTTAGGACTTCCTGAGTTTGACATACCACTACTACTACTACTACTACTACTACTACTACTACTACTATTACTACTCTTACTACTACTACTACTACTACTACTCTTACTACTATTACTACTACTACTCTTACTACTACTACTACTACTCTTACTACTACTACTACTACTACTCTCTTCTTCTTCTTCTACGTCTATGCATATTATTCCTTCCAGCGCACCCCCGTTATTTGAAATTTCATGTTACTAAATTGTTAGGAATTCTATTCAAATTAACATGTTGAGCCTCCCTGAACTCAATTTAGTTATTTGACATCATTTATCTTCTAAATTATTTGTCAGTATTCATTTGAAATCCTTAAAATGACTGGACATAATTCATCTTTCTTATCAGTCACATCATGTACCTTATCTGTATAGAGTTAGTGAGAGAGAAAGAGGGATGGATACCAATGAAAAAAAAAACAATTCTTTCGTGAATATTTGGTGGCCCTGATAAGGGCCGTTGAAATGGGGGTTCGCCGAGGCAAACTAGCTTGATTTAGCGGTTTTCTTTGGAAGCAACACGGCTTGGATGTTTGGCAGTACGCCACCTTGTGCGATTGTCACACCACCCAAGAGTTTGTTCAGTTCCTCGTCGTTGCGTACGGCGAGCTGAAGGTGACGAGGGATGATCCTAGACTTCTTGTTGTCACGAAGCAGCATTACCGGCGAGTTCCAAGATTTCGGCAGTCAGGTACTCCAGTACTGCAGCCATGTAGACGGGTGCTCCAGCGCCTACCCTCTGTGCATAGCTGCCCTTTCGAAGAAATCGGTGAACACGTCCCACTGGGAACTGAAGACCAGCACGGGATGAGCGAGTCTTTGCCTTGGTTCGGGCCTTTCCACTCTTTCCTCTTCCAGACATGATGTTTTACTGATGAGATGAACCGATAGCGAGTTGAAGATCAGACAGGAGCAGTGTGCATTCGTGTAATGACTCCTCAGCGCTTTTTTCTGCCTTTTTATACGCGATGTGGCGTTCGCATTTACCGCCGGGGTATTGCGACTATTGTCCAATCAACGGTTCGCTGACCGCCGTCGCCAGTCCGGCCTCTGAAACAAAAATCAATATTTGTGACTGCTGCCATCTTGCGGCGAATCCTTCTCATCTGTTTACTATCCCTAACCCTACCTTTTCCTGTGCACCATTTATTTCATTTTCTTGAAAAAATTATAATGACGTGCACACCAAAATTTATTATGATCCCTCAAATAATCGAACACACAACTCAGTTTTGGAAGCTCGTGGTGTACTGTGTGGCAATATGGCTGCATGATATACCTACCTGAACAAAATACGATACAATAACGAATACATGAATCTATTTTGACTTTATATTTCATTAACAGAATAGCAAGTGAATTCTTATTCAAATAAAATTACAAAGAGATCTACTTGAAAAAAGTATGTACCCCTGGAATATATTTATTAGAACAAGTATACCAACTAACTTATATAAATCCTACTTTCAAAATCATCAAACAACCGAAAGCGAAGGCTTGTGATTCCACGTTTGTTTTATATATTAAAAATAATAAAAATGATAAAGACTGCGTGTATATACTGTTATGGTGATTTTATCAGTAATTTATTTATTTCCTATATATTTTTTTGTATTTCAATAGGAAAGAGGGAGGAGGATGTCATGGTACAAGATAAGGACAAGCAGTGACAGTGGCATGTGACATACGCACTCACTCTTCATGCGACTACAGGTAATTACCCCCCCCACCTCACAACCACTATTTTGATCAAAGTTATATGTATGATGTACATTATATCTATTTAATATTTCAATTACCCCAGGGATTCATTATTTTTACCAATTATTCATATATACTGCATATAATATCAGTGATTCTTTCGTGATGTTATGGTGGCTCTGAAAAGAGCCGTTTGGTTATATGCCCTACAGGCTGTAGTGCATTGGCGCTCTAGGCGCGTTCTCCACGGATTCGACGGGCCAGCTGGATATCTTTCGGCATGATGGTAACCCTCTTAGCATGGATGGCGCACAGGTTGGTGTCTTCAAATAGCCCGACCAGATAGGCTTCGCTAGCTTCTTGAAGGGCCATCACGGCGGAACTCTGGAAGCGGAGCTCTGTTTTGAAGTCCTGGGCAATCTCCCTCACTAGACGCTGGAATGGGAGTTTTCGGATCAGAAGCTCGGTGCTCTTCTGGTAGCGGCGAATCTCTCTCAGGGCGACAGTTCCAGGCCTGTACCTATGTGGCTTTTTAACTCCCCCGGTGGCTGGGGCACTCTTCCTGGCCGCCTTGGTTGCCAACTGCTTTCTGGGAGCCTTCCCTCCGGTAGATTTGCGAGCCGTCTGCTTGGTGCGTGCCATGGTTGGTTACTTGTCTGATGGTAAGTCTGCGAATCGAACGTAGAAGACGAGATGAGTGACTGCCGCTGAAAATATGACCGCTATTTATAAGAGCTCCGAGAGATCCCAAACCCAACGGCACCGTCCGCAGAGCTCTCGTGATTGGTCAGTTGTGTTGCTCTATTGTCATAACGCGCGAAGCGTGGTATGGTGGTGGCGCTGTGCACAACGGCACTGCGTGAGTAAAGGCACCAAAGGGGTGACGAATTTCACTACGGTAATAGTAAACTAAATTCACGGGGCGACCGATTCTGGATGGTTTTTTTTTTGAGAAGGTAACAACATGTAAGAAACTAGGGAACGGGGACATCATGAGTCAATGAAAAATCAAGACCCCGGTCTTGTCAATAACATACGCAAATTAAATGCTAATTTGGATTTGCTTTGCATCCCGTATCTCCGTCTTTATACCCCCCCCCCATTCAGTATTCATTTTTCAGTATTCATTTATAGCATGCTATAGCATGCATGCATGCATTCTCAAACGCATAATCATTCATGATCATTCCTTATCATCGGCACCTTTCCCAGTACACACGAACTTGATTTTCACAACAGATTCATTTTCATCTGTCATATTTTCTTACATTTTACTCTATTATTATTACTTACAATTTCATTCGTTTAATTTATTCGACCGTTCATTCATATGCTTATTTATTCCTTCATACTACATAATGCATTCTTTCTTGAATATTTGTGTGGCCCTGAAAAGGGCCGTTGTTTGTACATGAAGAGTAGAACTCCCTCTATTTAGATGTGGTATACTTCGTCACCGCTTTGGTGCCCTCACTCACGGCGTGCTTAGCAAGCTCCCCTGGAAGAAGAAGGCGCACGGCGGTCTGTATCTCACGACTGCTGATGGTAGATTTCTTGTTGTATTGGGCCAGCCGAGAAGATTCGCCGGCAATCCGCTCGAAGATGTCGTTGACGAAGCTGTTCATGATCGTCATGGCCCGGCTAGAAATTCCGGTATCAGGGTGAACCTGCTTAAGGACTTTGTAGATGTAGATTCCGTAGCTCTCCTTCCTTTTCCTGTGCCTCTTCTTGCCACCGCTGGGCCGGGGGGCCTTGACTGCTTTCTTGGAACCTTTCTTGGCAACTTGACCTGTTGGAGCCATGATGAATGTAAGCTGGTATGTGAAGAATGTAACGAAGCGTGTGCACCGATTAGATATTCGATTGCTAATGCGATTGGCCCGTCCCAATCGCCCTATTTATACACCGCGTCCGGGTCCGGTGCGGCGCGGTCCGTATGCAAATGAGCCCGGTCTTTCATTGGCCAATGGGCGCCTGTACTGCCCCTGGTCGAGAGATGGCGACAAAGTGTTATTATGCAATGAGTGTGGTGATTTTATCTTATTATTTTTGTATGACCGGCAAACTTATTATTTTTGGGATCAGTGAAAACTCTTTTGAAAATTAATAATAGTATTTTCAACGAGATATTATTCAGGACAACATCCCAGTTTGTTGTTAAGCACGATATCATAATAGATACATGCTGAGCGAAGTATGCTTTTAAATTAATATCCACGTAGGAAAGTGACGACCTGATGTGATGTAGTACTGACGAAAAATGGCGATATGTCGTTACAGCTTGTACAATAATATTATTATCAGGTCGAATGAAAATAATCCCCCTTTCCTGGTGAATTTTCAAAAAATAAAACCTCGTTTTTAAGTGAGGGTAATGAAAATTGAATATTGTGATATTTTCTTCAGTTTTACTCATTAATTTTTTTTTCATCAGGACATAGGAAAATGCCTTCATGTGAACCAGTCAAAATAGAAATTTATGTATTTTTAAATGCACCTCGATAAATATCAATTCATTTCTCTATTACAGTCTAAACCCTTCGTGAAAATGTCATGCTTTTAATGATATTGGGGGAAACACACTTTATTATCTGTTTGTACTGAAATTAAAATAAGGAGTTTAGCCGGGTTTTTTCAGGTAGCAAAATCTGACTAAAGAGCGACCTGGATAATTAGGGGCGGAGGCCGTCTTTTATCTCTTTTTTTTCTTCAATTCTTTCTTTTTTTATGCTACTCATTCTCTCCCCCCCCCCATTTCTCTTCCTACCTCACCCCATCCCAAGTATATCTACAGCCGTTCGATCGATTGAAAGAAATTAAGACTTTGCATAAGAAGTAATGATTTATATCTATATCATTGTCGTTTATTTCCTTTGGACGCACGTGATACATACATATTGGTATTGCTGCCGTGTTATTCCTAGCTTATGATCAAAACGTAGTCTACCAATGTTAGAGCACAGCGATACATGATTAATATTTTTTCTTCTTTATTGGTCACGAAAAATAAAACCGGCATTTTTTGGCACCTTGTTGCTATGTAATAGCACCTCTTTGGCTACTCACATGTCATTCTCACTCTGTATATAAGGCAATGGTAATTTGATACTATATGATGATAATGTAAGTATGAAAAGATTAGATTTATAGTAATTCCTAAATTGATTTATATTATTATAGTACTGATTATCATCATTCATCTACTTTAAATCAACAACATTCTTTCTTGATCATGTGGTGGCTCTGAAAAGAGCCGTTATTTCTAGCCATAACCGTAGGGTTAGACTAGCCGCCAAAACCGTACAGGGTGCGGCCCTGCCTTTTCAGTGCATAGACCACGTCCATGGCTGTGACAGTCTTCCGCTTGGCGTGCTCACAGTAGGTGACGGCATCACGGATGACATTCTCCAAGAAGACTTTCAGTACACCGCGTGTCTCTTCGTAGATGAGACCAGAGATTCTTTTGACTCCACCTCTTCTTGCTAGACGGCGGATAGCAGGCTTCGTGATACCTTGGATGTTGTCTCGTAGAACCTTGCGATGACGCTTGGCACCACCCTTTCCAAGACCCTTTCCTCCTTTTCCGCGACCTGACATCTTGATTTATGAGAGCTAGTTGTGTACGATACTGAAGACTGGATGTTACGCTGAGCGAATGAGGTAATTTGCGAGAACAGCGGCTATTGTGGTCAGATTGCGGACGTGGGTGACGAAACTCGTCACCGCGCCGACCCGGCGGCGAATGGCACTCACGTCAGAGCGCCCCCTTGTGCCGACGCCGATATGATTTCTGAAAGAGTCCCTCCCCCCCCCCCGCCCTGAAAACGCACGGAATAATGACCCTTAGGAAAAAACAAAATGCATAATTCTCGGAAGATATTGTCAATAGTACTCAAATATAAGGCAACATCTTAAATTTCATCAATAATACCGATCTCCCTCTCCAGTTCATTTTCTTTGCATTATTTATTTCTTACGTTTTCTTCCTTTCTCTTCGTGTTATTTTTTTTTCCACGATATATGTTAACTTCATATATAATTAGTTTCATATACATTTTTATACCTTATATGTCATTCACATCCCGCCCCCTTGTTCCTCCTTCTTATAATATGATAATAGTGTCCAATTACCTAGCCATTTAATAAATATATAATCTTCATTCTTTAATTTTTTTGCATTAGAATCCGACTTATACCAGTGCGAGTGGTCACAGAATTGGTTCATACTATAAATAATGTTTATTATCATTATTATTTTTGTTGTTATTATTACTGTTATTATTATTTCATTAAGACAAGTATTCTTTCATGGAAATGTGGTGGCTCTGAAAAGAGCCGTTTGGTTGGCACTGGAAAGTGGCTATCCAGAAATCACTTGGATTTCTTTGTCACCTTCTTTGCCGCGGGTTTCTTGGGGTTCGAAGCCTTTGGTTTCTTGGCTACCGCCTTCTTGGTCGCCTTCTTGGGTGTCGATTTCTTGGCAGGGACTTTCTTCTTTGGTGTCTTTTTCTTCTCTTTCTTCTCAGTAGTCTTCTTCACTGGCTTCTTCACTTTCTTTGGTGCTGCCTTTGCCTTCTTAGCGGCGGCTGCCTTCTGCTTTTTCTCCTTCTGGGCTGCAGCTTTCGCCTTGGCCTTCTCCTTCTCTTTCTCCTTCTTGACCTTCTCCTTTTCCTTCTTGGCCTTCTCCACTGCCTGTGCCTTGGCTGCTTGCACATTCAACTTGAATGACCCCGAAGCACCTTTACCCTTCGTCTGCGTAAGTTTGCCCTTCACCACACCAGCCTTCAGAGCCCTCTTGATGAATATGAGCTGTCGGTCCATCTGGACATCGAAGTTCTGCTCGATGTACTTCTTGATTGCCTGCAGCGAAGATCCATTCCGCTCCTTCAGTTCGGTGATTGCTGTCATAACCATCTCAGCAGCAGGCGGATGGGTCGCTGGTTTCTTCTTAGGAGCATTCTTGGTGTCCTTCTCAGCCATTTTGGTATACGTCTGTACAGTTGCGGCGTGAACAAAACAAGTGCCCGCCTCACCGCGAAATGATCATTATACGTCATGGTTGCGTACGTGGTAGGAAACCTCCCCAGCCTGCCCGCCCCACTACTGTGTTGCCCATTTTACTAGGGCTTCTGCTAACATGAGTAGATTCTTCTTCCTCTTCCCTTTTCCCTGTTCTTCCTCTTCCTATTATTCTTCTTCTACTTATTATTACCAAATACCCCTCCCGTTATTTTCCTTTTCGAAGGCAATTTGTAACGATATTTCTATATCATTATTATTTTTTACAGATTTTTCGCCCATAAACATGCACATGTCCTTTTATATTCGTCCGCATGCTATCATTGATAAAACATTTAAAAAATCTTTGTTCGGTATTACCATCATGGCGTAGTAAATACAGCCACTGATTTTAATGCCAGAACACCGAGACTAGGAAAAACTCGCCACAAGGGGGCGTTGGTCGACATCAAGAATGTGTGACATTTACTGTAATCTGAATGATTGAAGAAACTTTGGCACTCGTTATGACGATAGTTTAGGACTTCCTGAGTTTGACATACCACTACTACTACTACTACTACTACTACTACTACTACTACTATTACTACTCTTACTACTACTACTACTACTACTACTCTTACTACTATTACTACTACTACTCTTACTACTACTACTACTACTCTTACTACTACTACTACTACTACTACTACTTCTTCTTCTTCTACGTCTATGCATATTATTCCTTCCAGCGCACCCCCGTTATTTGAAATTTCATGTTACTAAATTGTTAGGAATTCTATTCAAATTAACATGTTGAGCCTCCCTGAACTCAATTTAGTTATTTGACATCATTTATCTTCTAAATTATTTGTCAGTATTCATTTGAAATCCTTAAAATGACTGGACATAATTCATCTTTCTTATCAGTCACATCATGTACCTTATCTGTATAGAGTTAGTGAGAGAGAAAGAGGGATGGATACCAATGAAAAAAAAAACAATTCTTTCGTGAATATTTGGTGGCCCTGATAAGGGCCGTTGAAATGGGGGTTCGCCGAGGCAAACTAGCTTGATTTAGCGGTTTTCTTTGGAAGCAACACGGCTTGGATGTTTGGCAGTACGCCACCTTGTGCGATTGTCACACCACCCAAGAGTTTGTTCAGTTCCTCGTCGTTGCGTACGGCGAGCTGAAGGTGACGAGGGATGATCCTAGACTTCTTGTTGTCACGAGCAGCATTACCGGCGAGTTCCAAGATTTCGGCAGTCAGGTACTCCAGTACTGCAGCCATGTAGACGGGTGCTCCAGCGCCTACCCTCTGTGCATAGCTGCCCTTTCGAAGAAATCGGTGAACACGTCCCACTGGGAACTGAAGACCAGCACGGGATGAGCGAGTCTTTGCCTTGGTTCGGGCCTTTCCACTCTTTCCTCTTCCAGACATGATGTTTTACTGATGAGATGAACCGATAGCGAGTTGAAGATCAGACAGGAGCAGTGTGCATTCGTGTAATGACTCCTCAGCGCTTTTTTCTGCCTTTTTATACGCGATGTGGCGTTCGCATTTACCGCCGGGGTATTGCGACTATTGTCCAATCAACGGTTCGCTGACCGCCGTCGCCAGTCCGGCCTCTGAAACAAAAATCAATATTTGTGACTGCTGCCATCTTGCGGCGAATCCTTCTCATCTGTTTACTATCCCTAACCCTACCTTTTCCTGTGCACCATTTATTTCATTTTCTTGAAAAAATTATAATGACGTGCACACCAAAATTTATTATGATCCCTCAAATAATCGAACACACAACTCAGTTTTGGAAGCTCGTGGTGTACTGTGTGGCAATATGGCTGCATGATATACCTACCTGAACAAAATACGATACAATAACGAATACATGAATCTATTTTGACTTTATATTTCATTAACAGAATAGCAAGTGAATTCTTATTCAAATAAAATTACAAAGAGATCTACTTGAAAAAAGTATGTACCCCTGGAATATATTTATTAGAACAAGTATACCAACTAACTTATATAAATCCTACTTTCAAAATCATCAAACAACCGAAAGCGAAGGCTTGTGATTCCACGTTTGTTTTATATATTAAAAATAATAAAAATGATAAAGACTGCGTGTATATACTGTTATGGTGATTTTATCAGTAATTTATTTATTTCCTATATATTTTTTTGTATTTCAATAGGAAAGAGGGAGGAGGATGTCATGGTACAAGATAAGGACAAGCAGTGACAGTGGCATGTGACATACGCACTCACTCTTCATGCGACTACAGGTAATTACCCCCCCCCCCCTCACAACCACTATTTTGATCAAAGTTATATGTATGATGTACATTATATCTATTTAATATTTCAATTACCCCAGGGATTCATTATTTTTACCAATTATTCATATATACTGCATATAATATCAGTGATTCTTTCGTGATGTTATGGTGGCTCTGAAAAGAGCCGTTTGGTTATATGCCCTACAGGCTGTAGTGCATTGGCGCTCTAGGCGCGTTCTCCACGGATTCGACGGGCCAGCTGGATATCTTTCGGCATGATGGTAACCCTCTTAGCATGGATGGCGCACAGGTTGGTGTCTTCAAATAGCCCGACCAGATAGGCTTCGCTAGCTTCTTGAAGGGCCATCACGGCGGAACTCTGGAAGCGGAGCTCTGTTTTGAAGTCCTGGGCAATCTCCCTCACTAGACGCTGGAATGGGAGTTTTCGGATCAGAAGCTCGGTGCTCTTCTGGTAGCGGCGAATCTCTCTCAGGGCGACAGTTCCAGGCCTGTACCTATGTGGCTTTTTAACTCCCCCGGTGGCTGGGGCACTCTTCCTGGCCGCCTTGGTTGCCAACTGCTTTCTGGGAGCCTTCCCTCCGGTAGATTTGCGAGCCGTCTGCTTGGTGCGTGCCATGGTTGGTTACTTGTCTGATGGTAAGTCTGCGAATCGAACGTAGAAGACGAGATGAGTGACTGCCGCTGAAAATATGACCGCTATTTATAAGAGCTCCGAGAGATCCCAAACCCAACGGCACCGTCCGCAGAGCTCTCGTGATTGGTCAGTTGTGTTGCTCTATTGTCATAACGCGCGAAGCGTGGTATGGTGGTGGCGCTGTGCACAACGGCACTGCGTGAGTAAAGGCACCAAAGGGGTGACGAATTTCACTACGGTAATAGTAAACTAAATTCACGGGGCGACCGATTCTGGATGGTTTTTTTTTTGAGAAGGTAACAACATGTAAGAAACTAGGGAACGGGGACATCATGAGTCAATGAAAAATCAAGACCCCGGTCTTGTCAATAACATACGCAAATTAAATGCTAATTTGGATTTGCTTTGCATCCCGTATCTCCGTCTTTATACCCCCCCCCCATTCAGTATTCATTTTTCAGTATTCATTTATAGCATGCTATAGCATGCATGCATGCATTCTCAAACGCATAATCATTCATGATCATTCCTTATCATCGGCACCTTTCCCAGTACACACGAACTTGATTTTCACAACAGATTCATTTTCATCTGTCATATTTTCTTACATTTTACTCTATTATTATTACTTACAATTTCATTCGTTTAATTTATTCGACCGTTCATTCATATGCTTATTTATTCCTTCATACTACATAATGCATTCTTTCTTGAATATTTGTGTGGCCCTGAAAAGGGCCGTTGTTTGTACATGAAGAGTAGAACTCCCTCTATTTAGATGTGGTATACTTCGTCACCGCTTTGGTGCCCTCACTCACGGCGTGCTTAGCAAGCTCCCCTGGAAGAAGAAGGCGCACGGCGGTCTGTATCTCACGACTGCTGATGGTAGATTTCTTGTTGTATTGGGCCAGCCGAGAAGATTCGCCGGCAATCCGCTCGAAGATGTCGTTGACGAAGCTGTTCATGATCGTCATGGCCCGGCTAGAAATTCCGGTATCAGGGTGAACCTGCTTAAGGACTTTGTAGATGTAGATTCCGTAGCTCTCCTTCCTTTTCCTGTGCCTCTTCTTGCCACCGCTGGGCCGGGGGGCCTTGACTGCTTTCTTGGAACCTTTCTTGGCAACTTGACCTGTTGGAGCCATGATGAATGTAAGCTGGTATGTGAAGAATGTAACGAAGCGTGTGCACCGATTAGATATTCGATTGCTAATGCGATTGGCCCGTCCCAATCGCCCTATTTATACACCGCGTCCGGGTCCGGTGCGGCGCGGTCCGTATGCAAATGAGCCCGGTCTTTCATTGGCCAATGGGCGCCTGTACTGCCCCTGGTCGAGAGATGGCGACAAAGTGTTATTATGCAATGAGTGTGGTGATTTTATCTTATTATTTTTGTATGACCGGCAAACTTATTATTTTTGGGATCAGTGAAAACTCTTTTGAAAATTAATAATAGTATTTTCAACGAGATATTATTCAGGACAACATCCCAGTTTGTTGTTAAGCACGATATCATAATAGATACATGCTGAGCGAAGTATGCTTTTAAATTAATATCCACGTAGGAAAGTGACGACCTGATGTGATGTAGTACTGACGAAAAATGGCGATATGTCGTTACAGCTTGTACAATAATATTATTATCAGGTCGAATGAAAATAATCCCCCTTTCCTGGTGAATTTTCAAAAAATAAAACCTCGTTTTTAAGTGAGGGTAATGAAAATTGAATATTGTGATATTTTCTTCAGTTTTACTCATTAATTTTTTTTTCATCAGGACATAGGAAAATGCCTTCATGTGAACCAGTCAAAATAGAAATTTATGTATTTTTAAATGCACCTCGATAAATATCAATTCATTTCTCTATTACAGTCTAAACCCTTCGTGAAAATGTCATGCTTTTAATGATATTGGGGGAAACACACTTTATTATCTGTTTGTACTGAAATTAAAATAAGGAGTTTAGCCGGGTTTTTTCAGGTAGCAAAATCTGACTAAAGAGCGACCTGGATAATTAGGGGCGGAGGCCGTCTTTTATCTCTTTTTTTTCTTCAATTCTTTCTTTTTTTATGCTACTCATTCTCTCCCCCCCCCCCATTTCTCTTCCTACCTCACCCCATCCCAAGTATATCTACAGCCGTTCGATCGATTGAAAGAAATTAAGACTTTGCATAAGAAGTAATGATTTATATCTATATCATTGTCGTTTATTTCCTTTGGACGCACGTGATACATACATATTGGTATTGCTGCCGTGTTATTCCTAGCTTATGATCAAAACGTAGTCTACCAATGTTAGAGCACAGCGATACATGATTAATATTTTTTCTTCTTTATTGGTCACGAAAAATAAAACCGGCATTTTTTGGCACCTTGTTGCTATGTAATAGCACCTCTTTGGCTACTCACATGTCATTCTCACTCTGTATATAAGGCAATGGTAATTTGATACTATATGATGATAATGTAAGTATGAAAAGATTAGATTTATAGTAATTCCTAAATTGATTTATATTATTATAGTACTGATTATCATCATTCATCTACTTTAAATCAACAACATTCTTTCTTGATCATGTGGTGGCTCTGAAAAGAGCCGTTATTTCTAGCCATAACCGTAGGGTTAGACTAGCCGCCAAAACCGTACAGGGTGCGGCCCTGCCTTTTCAGTGCATAGACCACGTCCATGGCTGTGACAGTCTTCCGCTTGGCGTGCTCACAGTAGGTGACGGCATCACGGATGACATTCTCCAAGAAGACTTTCAGTACACCGCGTGTCTCTTCGTAGATGAGACCAGAGATTCTTTTGACTCCACCTCTTCTTGCTAGACGGCGGATAGCAGGCTTCGTGATACCTTGGATGTTGTCTCGTAGAACCTTGCGATGACGCTTGGCACCACCCTTTCCAAGACCCTTTCCTCCTTTTCCGCGACCTGACATCTTGATTTATGAGAGCTAGTTGTGTACGATACTGAAGACTGGATGTTACGCTGAGCGAATGAGGTAATTTGCGAGAACAGCGGCTATTGTGGTCAGATTGCGGACGTGGGTGACGAAACTCGTCACCGCGCCGACCCGGCGGCGAATGGCACTCACGTCAGAGCGCCCCCTTGTGCCGACGCCGATATGATTTCTGAAAGAGTCCCTCCCCCCCCCCCGCCCTGAAAACGCACGGAATAATGACCCTTAGGAAAAAACAAAATGCATAATTCTCGGAAGATATTGTCAATAGTACTCAAATATAAGGCAACATCTTAAATTTCATCAATAATACCGATCTCCCTCTCCAGTTCATTTTCTTTGCATTATTTATTTCTTACGTTTTCTTCCTTTCTCTTCGTGTTATTTTTTTTTCCACGATATATGTTAACTTCATATATAATTAGTTTCATATACATTTTTATACCTTATATGTCATTCACATCCCGCCCCCTTGTTCCTCCTTCTTATAATATGATAATAGTGTCCAATTACCTAGCCATTTAATAAATATATAATCTTCATTCTTTAATTTTTTTGCATTAGAATCCGACTTATACCAGTGCGAGTGGTCACAGAATTGGTTCATACTATAAATAATGTTTATTATCATTATTATTTTTGTTGTTATTATTACTGTTATTATTATTTCATTAAGACAAGTATTCTTTCATGGAAATGTGGTGGCTCTGAAAAGAGCCGTTTGGTTGGCACTGGAAAGTGGCTATCCAGAAATCACTTGGATTTCTTTGTCACCTTCTTTGCCGCGGGTTTCTTGGGGTTCGAAGCCTTTGGTTTCTTGGCTACCGCCTTCTTGGTCGCCTTCTTGGGTGTCGATTTCTTGGCAGGGACTTTCTTCTTTGGTGTCTTTTTCTTCTCTTTCTTCTCAGTAGTCTTCTTCACTGGCTTCTTCACTTTCTTTGGTGCTGCCTTTGCCTTCTTAGCGGCGGCTGCCTTCTGCTTTTTCTCCTTCTGGGCTGCAGCTTTCGCCTTGGCCTTCTCCTTCTCTTTCTCCTTCTTGACCTTCTCCTTTTCCTTCTTGGCCTTCTCCACTGCCTGTGCCTTGGCTGCTTGCACATTCAACTTGAATGACCCCGAAGCACCTTTACCCTTCGTCTGCGTAAGTTTGCCCTTCACCACACCAGCCTTCAGAGCCCTCTTGATGAATATGAGCTGTCGGTCCATCTGGACATCGAAGTTCTGCTCGATGTACTTCTTGATTGCCTGCAGCGAAGATCCATTCCGCTCCTTCAGTTCGGTGATTGCTGTCATAACCATCTCAGCAGCAGGCGGATGGGTCGCTGGTTTCTTCTTAGGAGCATTCTTGGTGTCCTTCTCAGCCATTTTGGTATACGTCTGTACAGTTGCGGCGTGAACAAAACAAGTGCCCGCCTCACCGCGAAATGATCATTATACGTCATGGTTGCGTACGTGGTAGGAAACCTCCCCAGCCTGCCCGCCCCACTACTGTGTTGCCCATTTTACTAGGGCTTCTGCTAACATGAGTAGATTCTTCTTCCTCTTCCCTTTTCCCTGTTCTTCCTCTTCCTATTATTCTTCTTCTACTTATTATTACCAAATACCCCTCCCGTTATTTTCCTTTTCGAAGGCAATTTGTAACGATATTTCTATATCATTATTATTTTTTACAGATTTTTCGCCCATAAACATGCACATGTCCTTTTATATTCGTCCGCATGCTATCATTGATAAAACATTTAAAAAATCTTTGTTCGGTATTACCATCATGGCGTAGTAAATACAGCCACTGATTTTAATGCCAGAACACCGAGACTAGGAAAAACTCGCCACAAGGGGGCGTTGGTCGACATCAAGAATGTGTGACATTTACTGTAATCTGAATGATTGAAGAAACTTTGGCACTCGTTATGACGATAGTTTAGGACTTCCTGAGTTTGACATACCACTACTACTACTACTACTACTACTACTACTACTACTACTATTACTACTCTTACTACTACTACTACTACTACTACTCTTACTACTATTACTACTACTACTCTTACTACTACTACTACTACTCTTACTACTACTACTACTACTACTACTACTTCTTCTTCTTCTACGTCTATGCATATTATTCCTTCCAGCGCACCCCCGTTATTTGAAATTTCATGTTACTAAATTGTTAGGAATTCTATTCAAATTAACATGTTGAGCCTCCCTGAACTCAATTTAGTTATTTGACATCATTTATCTTCTAAATTATTTGTCAGTATTCATTTGAAATCCTTAAAATGACTGGACATAATTCATCTTTCTTATCAGTCACATCATGTACCTTATCTGTATAGAGTTAGTGAGAGAGAAAGAGGGATGGATACCAATGAAAAAAAAAACAATTCTTTCGTGAATATTTGGTGGCCCTGATAAGGGCCGTTGAAATGGGGGTTCGCCGAGGCAAACTAGCTTGATTTAGCGGTTTTCTTTGGAAGCAACACGGCTTGGATGTTTGGCAGTACGCCACCTTGTGCGATTGTCACACCACCCAAGAGTTTGTTCAGTTCCTCGTCGTTGCGTACGGCGAGCTGAAGGTGACGAGGGATGATCCTAGACTTCTTGTTGTCACGAGCAGCATTACCGGCGAGTTCCAAGATTTCGGCAGTCAGGTACTCCAGTACTGCAGCCATGTAGACGGGTGCTCCAGCGCCTACCCTCTGTGCATAGCTGCCCTTTCGAAGAAATCGGTGAACACGTCCCACTGGGAACTGAAGACCAGCACGGGATGAGCGAGTCTTTGCCTTGGTTCGGGCCTTTCCACTCTTTCCTCTTCCAGACATGATGTTTTACTGATGAGATGAACCGATAGCGAGTTGAAGATCAGACAGGAGCAGTGTGCATTCGTGTAATGACTCCTCAGCGCTTTTTTCTGCCTTTTTATACGCGATGTGGCGTTCGCATTTACCGCCGGGGTATTGCGACTATTGTCCAATCAACGGTTCGCTGACCGCCGTCGCCAGTCCGGCCTCTGAAACAAAAATCAATATTTGTGACTGCTGCCATCTTGCGGCGAATCCTTCTCATCTGTTTACTATCCCTAACCCTACCTTTTCCTGTGCACCATTTATTTCATTTTCTTGAAAAAATTATAATGACGTGCACACCAAAATTTATTATGATCCCTCAAATAATCGAACACACAACTCAGTTTTGGAAGCTCGTGGTGTACTGTGTGGCAATATGGCTGCATGATATACCTACCTGAACAAAATACGATACAATAACGAATACATGAATCTATTTTGACTTTATATTTCATTAACAGAATAGCAAGTGAATTCTTATTCAAATAAAATTACAAAGAGATCTACTTGAAAAAAGTATGTACCCCTGGAATATATTTATTAGAACAAGTATACCAACTAACTTATATAAATCCTACTTTCAAAATCATCAAACAACCGAAAGCGAAGGCTTGTGATTCCACGTTTGTTTTATATATTAAAAATAATAAAAATGATAAAGACTGCGTGTATATACTGTTATGGTGATTTTATCAGTAATTTATTTATTTCCTATATATTTTTTTGTATTTCAATAGGAAAGAGGGAGGAGGATGTCATGGTACAAGATAAGGACAAGCAGTGACAGTGGCATGTGACATACGCACTCACTCTTCATGCGACTACAGGTAATTACCCCCCCCCCCCTCACAACCACTATTTTGATCAAAGTTATATGTATGATGTACATTATATCTATTTAATATTTCAATTACCCCAGGGATTCATTATTTTTACCAATTATTCATATATACTGCATATAATATCAGTGATTCTTTCGTGATGTTATGGTGGCTCTGAAAAGAGCCGTTTGGTTATATGCCCTACAGGCTGTAGTGCATTGGCGCTCTAGGCGCGTTCTCCACGGATTCGACGGGCCAGCTGGATATCTTTCGGCATGATGGTAACCCTCTTAGCATGGATGGCGCACAGGTTGGTGTCTTCAAATAGCCCGACCAGATAGGCTTCGCTAGCTTCTTGAAGGGCCATCACGGCGGAACTCTGGAAGCGGAGCTCTGTTTTGAAGTCCTGGGCAATCTCCCTCACTAGACGCTGGAATGGGAGTTTTCGGATCAGAAGCTCGGTGCTCTTCTGGTAGCGGCGAATCTCTCTCAGGGCGACAGTTCCAGGCCTGTACCTATGTGGCTTTTTAACTCCCCCGGTGGCTGGGGCACTCTTCCTGGCCGCCTTGGTTGCCAACTGCTTTCTGGGAGCCTTCCCTCCGGTAGATTTGCGAGCCGTCTGCTTGGTGCGTGCCATGGTTGGTTACTTGTCTGATGGTAAGTCTGCGAATCGAACGTAGAAGACGAGATGAGTGACTGCCGCTGAAAATATGACCGCTATTTATAAGAGCTCCGAGAGATCCCAAACCCAACGGCACCGTCCGCAGAGCTCTCGTGATTGGTCAGTTGTGTTGCTCTATTGTCATAACGCGCGAAGCGTGGTATGGTGGTGGCGCTGTGCACAACGGCACTGCGTGAGTAAAGGCACCAAAGGGGTGACGAATTTCACTACGGTAATAGTAAACTAAATTCACGGGGCGACCGATTCTGGATGGTTTTTTTTTTGAGAAGGTAACAACATGTAAGAAACTAGGGAACGGGGACATCATGAGTCAATGAAAAATCAAGACCCCGGTCTTGTCAATAACATACGCAAATTAAATGCTAATTTGGATTTGCTTTGCATCCCGTATCTCCGTCTTTATACCCCCCCCCCATTCAGTATTCATTTTTCAGTATTCATTTATAGCATGCTATAGCATGCATGCATGCATTCTCAAACGCATAATCATTCATGATCATTCCTTATCATCGGCACCTTTCCCAGTACACACGAACTTGATTTTCACAACAGATTCATTTTCATCTGTCATATTTTCTTACATTTTACTCTATTATTATTACTTACAATTTCATTCGTTTAATTTATTCGACCGTTCATTCATATGCTTATTTATTCCTTCATACTACATAATGCATTCTTTCTTGAATATTTGTGTGGCCCTGAAAAGGGCCGTTGTTTGTACATGAAGAGTAGAACTCCCTCTATTTAGATGTGGTATACTTCGTCACCGCTTTGGTGCCCTCACTCACGGCGTGCTTAGCAAGCTCCCCTGGAAGAAGAAGGCGCACGGCGGTCTGTATCTCACGACTGCTGATGGTAGATTTCTTGTTGTATTGGGCCAGCCGAGAAGATTCGCCGGCAATCCGCTCGAAGATGTCGTTGACGAAGCTGTTCATGATCGTCATGGCCCGGCTAGAAATTCCGGTATCAGGGTGAACCTGCTTAAGGACTTTGTAGATGTAGATTCCGTAGCTCTCCTTCCTTTTCCTGTGCCTCTTCTTGCCACCGCTGGGCCGGGGGGCCTTGACTGCTTTCTTGGAACCTTTCTTGGCAACTTGACCTGTTGGAGCCATGATGAATGTAAGCTGGTATGTGAAGAATGTAACGAAGCGTGTGCACCGATTAGATATTCGATTGCTAATGCGATTGGCCCGTCCCAATCGCCCTATTTATACACCGCGTCCGGGTCCGGTGCGGCGCGGTCCGTATGCAAATGAGCCCGGTCTTTCATTGGCCAATGGGCGCCTGTACTGCCCCTGGTCGAGAGATGGCGACAAAGTGTTATTATGCAATGAGTGTGGTGATTTTATCTTATTATTTTTGTATGACCGGCAAACTTATTATTTTTGGGATCAGTGAAAACTCTTTTGAAAATTAATAATAGTATTTTCAACGAGATATTATTCAGGACAACATCCCAGTTTGTTGTTAAGCACGATATCATAATAGATACATGCTGAGCGAAGTATGCTTTTAAATTAATATCCACGTAGGAAAGTGACGACCTGATGTGATGTAGTACTGACGAAAAATGGCGATATGTCGTTACAGCTTGTACAATAATATTATTATCAGGTCGAATGAAAATAATCCCCCTTTCCTGGTGAATTTTCAAAAAATAAAACCTCGTTTTTAAGTGAGGGTAATGAAAATTGAATATTGTGATATTTTCTTCAGTTTTACTCATTAATTTTTTTTTCATCAGGACATAGGAAAATGCCTTCATGTGAACCAGTCAAAATAGAAATTTATGTATTTTTAAATGCACCTCGATAAATATCAATTCATTTCTCTATTACAGTCTAAACCCTTCGTGAAAATGTCATGCTTTTAATGATATTGGGGGAAACACACTTTATTATCTGTTTGTACTGAAATTAAAATAAGGAGTTTAGCCGGGTTTTTTCAGGTAGCAAAATCTGACTAAAGAGCGACCTGGATAATTAGGGGCGGAGGCCGTCTTTTATCTCTTTTTTTTCTTCAATTCTTTCTTTTTTTATGCTACTCATTCTCTCCCCCCCCCCCATTTCTCTTCCTACCTCACCCCATCCCAAGTATATCTACAGCCGTTCGATCGATTGAAAGAAATTAAGACTTTGCATAAGAAGTAATGATTTATATCTATATCATTGTCGTTTATTTCCTTTGGACGCACGTGATACATACATATTGGTATTGCTGCCGTGTTATTCCTAGCTTATGATCAAAACGTAGTCTACCAATGTTAGAGCACAGCGATACATGATTAATATTTTTTCTTCTTTATTGGTCACGAAAAATAAAACCGGCATTTTTTGGCACCTTGTTGCTATGTAATAGCACCTCTTTGGCTACTCACATGTCATTCTCACTCTGTATATAAGGCAATGGTAATTTGATACTATATGATGATAATGTAAGTATGAAAAGATTAGATTTATAGTAATTCCTAAATTGATTTATATTATTATAGTACTGATTATCATCATTCATCTACTTTAAATCAACAACATTCTTTCTTGATCATGTGGTGAAAAGAGCCGTTATTTCTAGCCATAACCGTAGGGTTAGACTAGCCGCCAAAACCGTACAGGGTGCGGCCCTGCCTTTTCAGTGCATAGACCACGTCCATGGCTGTGACAGTCTTCCGCTTGGCGTGCTCACAGTAGGTGACGGCATCACGGATGACATTCTCCAAGAAGACTTTCAGTACACCGCGTGTCTCTTCGTAGATGAGACCAGAGATTCTTTTGACTCCACCTCTTCTTGCTAGACGGCGGATAGCAGGCTTCGTGATACCTTGGATGTTGTCTCGTAGAACCTTGCGATGACGCTTGGCACCACCCTTTCCAAGACCCTTTCCTCCTTTTCCGCGACCTGACATCTTGATTTATGAGAGCTAGTTGTGTACGATACTGAAGACTGGATGTTACGCTGAGCGAATGAGGTAATTTGCGAGAACAGCGGCTATTGTGGTCAGATTGCGGACGTGGGTGACGAAACTCGTCACCGCGCCGACCCGGCGGCGAATGGCACTCACGTCAGAGCGCCCCCTTGTGCCGACGCCGATATGATTTCTGAAAGAGTCCCTCCCCCCCCCCCGCCCTGAAAACGCACGGAATAATGACCCTTAGGAAAAAACAAAATGCATAATTCTCGGAAGATATTGTCAATAGTACTCAAATATAAGGCAACATCTTAAATTTCATCAATAATACCGATCTCCCTCTCCAGTTCATTTTCTTTGCATTATTTATTTCTTACGTTTTCTTCCTTTCTCTTCGTGTTATTTTTTTTTCCACGATATATGTTAACTTCATATATAATTAGTTTCATATACATTTTTATACCTTATATGTCATTCACATCCCGCCCCCTTGTTCCTCCTTCTTATAATATGATAATAGTGTCCAATTACCTAGCCATTTAATAAATATATAATCTTCATTCTTTAATTTTTTTGCATTAGAATCCGACTTATACCAGTGCGAGTGGTCACAGAATTGGTTCATACTATAAATAATGTTTATTATCATTATTATTTTTGTTGTTATTATTACTGTTATTATTATTTCATTAAGACAAGTATTCTTTCATGGAAATGTGGTGGCTCTGAAAAGAGCCGTTTGGTTGGCACTGGAAAGTGGCTATCCAGAAATCACTTGGATTTCTTTGTCACCTTCTTTGCCGCGGGTTTCTTGGGGTTCGAAGCCTTTGGTTTCTTGGCTACCGCCTTCTTGGTCGCCTTCTTGGGTGTCGATTTCTTGGCAGGGACTTTCTTCTTTGGTGTCTTTTTCTTCTCTTTCTTCTCAGTAGTCTTCTTCACTGGCTTCTTCACTTTCTTTGGTGCTGCCTTTGCCTTCTTAGCGGCGGCTGCCTTCTGCTTTTTCTCCTTCTGGGCTGCAGCTTTCGCCTTGGCCTTCTCCTTCTCTTTCTCCTTCTTGACCTTCTCCTTTTCCTTCTTGGCCTTCTCCACTGCCTGTGCCTTGGCTGCTTGCACATTCAACTTGAATGACCCCGAAGCACCTTTACCCTTCGTCTGCGTAAGTTTGCCCTTCACCACACCAGCCTTCAGAGCCCTCTTGATGAATATGAGCTGTCGGTCCATCTGGACATCGAAGTTCTGCTCGATGTACTTCTTGATTGCCTGCAGCGAAGATCCATTCCGCTCCTTCAGTTCGGTGATTGCTGTCATAACCATCTCAGCAGCAGGCGGATGGGTCGCTGGTTTCTTCTTAGGAGCATTCTTGGTGTCCTTCTCAGCCATTTTGGTATACGTCTGTACAGTTGCGGCGTGAACAAAACAAGTGCCCGCCTCACCGCGAAATGATCATTATACGTCATGGTTGCGTACGTGGTAGGAAACCTCCCCAGCCTGCCCGCCCCACTACTGTGTTGCCCATTTTACTAGGGCTTCTGCTAACATGAGTAGATTCTTCTTCCTCTTCCCTTTTCCCTGTTCTTCCTCTTCCTATTATTCTTCTTCTACTTATTATTACCAAATACCCCTCCCGTTATTTTCCTTTTCGAAGGCAATTTGTAACGATATTTCTATATCATTATTATTTTTTACAGATTTTTCGCCCATAAACATGCACATGTCCTTTTATATTCGTCCGCATGCTATCATTGATAAAACATTTAAAAAATCTTTGTTCGGTATTACCATCATGGCGTAGTAAATACAGCCACTGATTTTAATGCCAGAACACCGAGACTAGGAAAAACTCGCCACAAGGGGGCGTTGGTCGACATCAAGAATGTGTGACATTTACTGTAATCTGAATGATTGAAGAAACTTTGGCACTCGTTATGACGATAGTTTAGGACTTCCTGAGTTTGACATACCACTACTACTACTACTACTACTACTACTACTACTACTACTATTACTACTCTTACTACTACTACTACTACTACTACTCTTACTACTATTACTACTACTACTCTTACTACTACTACTACTACTCTTACTACTACTACTACTACTACTACTACTTCTTCTTCTTCTACGTCTATGCATATTATTCCTTCCAGCGCACCCCCGTTATTTGAAATTTCATGTTACTAAATTGTTAGGAATTCTATTCAAATTAACATGTTGAGCCTCCCTGAACTCAATTTAGTTATTTGACATCATTTATCTTCTAAATTATTTGTCAGTATTCATTTGAAATCCTTAAAATGACTGGACATAATTCATCTTTCTTATCAGTCACATCATGTACCTTATCTGTATAGAGTTAGTGAGAGAGAAAGAGGGATGGATACCAATGAAAAAAAAAACAATTCTTTCGTGAATATTTGGTGGCCCTGATAAGGGCCGTTGAAATGGGGGTTCGCCGAGGCAAACTAGCTTGATTTAGCGGTTTTCTTTGGAAGCAACACGGCTTGGATGTTTGGCAGTACGCCACCTTGTGCGATTGTCACACCACCCAAGAGTTTGTTCAGTTCCTCGTCGTTGCGTACGGCGAGCTGAAGGTGACGAGGGATGATCCTAGACTTCTTGTTGTCACGAGCAGCATTACCGGCGAGTTCCAAGATTTCGGCAGTCAGGTACTCCAGTACTGCAGCCATGTAGACGGGTGCTCCAGCGCCTACCCTCTGTGCATAGCTGCCCTTTCGAAGAAATCGGTGAACACGTCCCACTGGGAACTGAAGACCAGCACGGGATGAGCGAGTCTTTGCCTTGGTTCGGGCCTTTCCACTCTTTCCTCTTCCAGACATGATGTTTTACTGATGAGATGAACCGATAGCGAGTTGAAGATCAGACAGGAGCAGTGTGCATTCGTGTAATGACTCCTCAGCGCTTTTTTCTGCCTTTTTATACGCGATGTGGCGTTCGCATTTACCGCCGGGGTATTGCGACTATTGTCCAATCAACGGTTCGCTGACCGCCGTCGCCAGTCCGGCCTCTGAAACAAAAATCAATATTTGTGACTGCTGCCATCTTGCGGCGAATCCTTCTCATCTGTTTACTATCCCTAACCCTACCTTTTCCTGTGCACCATTTATTTCATTTTCTTGAAAAAATTATAATGACGTGCACACCAAAATTTATTATGATCCCTCAA
>NW_026974351.1:0-34972 GCF_037042905.1 Lytechinus pictus | reverse complement strand
CACTTGAAAAAAGAAATGATTATGTACTCCATATAATATATTTATTAGGAAAAGTATACCGACTAACCTATATAAATCCTACATTCAAATAACAGAAAGGAAAACCTGGCGATTCCCCATTTCTTTTATTTGAAAAAAAATGATTAAAACTACGTATGGACTGTTCCTGTGATTTTATCAATGGTTTATTTTTTTCCTCTAATTTCAATAGGAACAGAGGGGAAGAGGGTGTCATGGTGCAAGGCACGGCAATATATGGACAGTGGCATGTGACATACGCACTCACTCTTCATCAAATACAGGTAATTACCCCCCCCCCCCTTTCTCCCGCTCCCTCTAATGAACTTTCTATATGTAATTAAAAAATCCCGACCTTATATCACGGCCCAGTATTATGTAAAATGTGCATTGTTTCTATTGTATATATCAATTATCAAAAGGATTCTGTATTTCTATTTATTATTTATATATTACATATCGTATTAATATATATTATAGCAGTGATTCTTTCGTGATGTTATGGTGGCTCTGAAAAGAGCCGTTTTGGAATGCCATACAGGCTGTAGTGCATTGGCGCTCTAGGCGCGTTCTCCGCGGATTCGACGGGCCAGCTGGATATCTTTCGGCATGATGGTAACTCTCTTGGCATGGATGGCGCACAGGTTGGTATCTTCAAATAGCCCGACCAGATAGGCCTCGCTAGCTTCTTGAAGGGCCATCACGGCGGAACTCTGGAAGCGGAGCTCTGTTTTGAAGTCCTGGGCAATCTCCCTCACTAGCCGCTGGAATGGGAGTTTTCGGATCAGAAGCTCGGTGCTTTTCTGGTAGCGGCGGATCTCTCTCAGGGCGACAGTTCCAGGCCTGTACCTATGTGGTTTTTTAACGCCTCCGGTGGCTGGAGCACTCTTCCTGGCCGCCTTGGTTGCCAACTGCTTTCGGGGAGCCTTCCCTCCGGTAGATTTGCGAGCCGTCTGCTTCGTGCGTGCCATGGTTGGTTACTTGTCTGATGGTAAGTCTGCGAATCGAACGTAGAAAACGAGATGAGTGACTGCTGCTGAAAAATGATCGCTATTTATATGAGCAACGCGAGATCCCAAACCCGACGGCGCCGTCCGCAGAGCTCTTGTGATTGGTCAGTTGGGTTGTTCTATTGTCATAACGCGCGAAGCGTGATAGGGTGCCGTCATTTATTTTTATCGGAAGGTGGCGCTGTTCATAACGGCACTGCGTGAGTGAAGACACCAATGGGGTGCCGAAGTTATAGGTAAAAGAAATTGAGGAAAAGGGGCATCATGTGTGAATGAATAATCAAGACACCACCCCCCCCTCCTTACTCCTGCCTTCTCAAACATGCTAGTGTGGACTTTCTTTGCCTCCTGTGTCCCCCGACTCCCCTTATTCAGTATTTATTTATAACTCTATGCATGCATTCATAAACACACGAATATAGACCCGCATCAATACTTTTTTCCATGATCATGCCTAATCATCGGCACCCTTTTAGTTATTGCATTTTATTTTAATTTATTTAAGTTATTGCATTTTATTGCATCTTATTTTAATTTATTTAAGTTATTGCATTTTATTGCATCTTATTTTAATATTATTTGTTTAATATATTCCACCGTTCATTCATATGCTTATTTATTCCTTATTTACGCTTATTTATTATCATAATGCTTATCATAATGCTTATACTACATAATGCATTCTTTCTTGAATATTTGTGTGGCCCTGAAAAGGGCCGTTGTTTGTACAGAGAGTAGAACTCTCTCTATTTAGATGTGGTATACTTCGTCACCGCTTTGGTGCCCTCACTCACGGCGTGCTTAGCAAGCTCCCCTGGAAGAAGTAGGCGGACAGCGGTCTGGATCTCACGACTGCTGATGGTTGACTTCTTGTTGTATTTGGCCAGCCGAGAAGATTCGCCGGCAATTCGCTCAAAGATGTCGTTGACGAAGCTGTTCATGATCGTCATGGCCCGGCTAGAGATTCCAGTATCGGGGTGAACCTGCTTGAGGACCTTGTAGATGTAGATTCCGTAGCTCTCCTTCCTTTTCCTGTGCCTTTTCTTGCCACCGCTGGGCCGGGGCGCCTTGACTGCTTTCTTGGAACCTTTCTTGGCAACTTGACCTGTTGGAGCCATGATGAATGTAAGCTGGTATGTGAAGAATGTAGCGAAACGTGTGCGTCGATCAGATATTCTGTTGCTAATGCGAGTGCACCGTCCCAATAGCCCTATTTATACACCGCGTCCGGGTGCGGCGCGGTTCGGTCCGTATGCAAATGAGCCCCGGTCTTTCATTCATTGGCCAATTGGCGCCTGTACTGCCCCTGGTCGAGAGATGGCGACAGAGTATTGTAAGTGAGCAATTAGTGTGGTGATTCTATTTTCTTCTTATTTTGTTTTGACCGACTTTAGGGATCAGTAAAAACTCTTTCGAAAACAGGACAACATCCCAGTTTATTACATATGCTAAACTCTATGCTGAGCGAAATCTATATGTTTTTTAATCAATATCCACATAGAAAAGAGTACAATTATGATGATGGAGACGAAAGCGACGACTTGTTGTGATGTAATAGGCCCACTGACGGCAAGTGGCGATATGTCGTTACAACTTGTACAATTTTTATCGGGTGGAATTAAAATTGTTCCCTTTCCTGGTAAAGTTGCACAAAATAATGACCTGGTTTTTAACTGGGTATCGTGAAAATTGAAAATGGTGATATTTTTTTCCATTTTTACTTATCAATTTACTTCATCAAGACATACCAAAAAATGCCTCCCTGCGAACCTGTCAAAATACAAATTCATCTTTATTGTAAATGTTCCTCTATAAAGATAAATATTCCTTATTCCTAATTAACGGCACAAACTCTCGTTGAAAAGTACCTGATTTTAATTAAATCGAAAAAACCACGCCTAATGATCTGGATTTTCTTAAACTAGAATAAGAAGTTTACGCCGTTTTTTTTTTAGTTGGCAAAATCTGACTTAACAGCGACCTGGATAGATAACCAGGGGCGAAGGCTAACATTTTCCTGTAAAAAAAATGTTCACTCTCTCTCCGTCTGTCACCCAATCTCTTTTCTCTACCTACCTCGCCCTATCCCAAGTATATCCACGGCCGTTCGATTACTTGAAAGAAATCGAGACTTTACACTAGTTATCGTTTATATCATAGTCGTTTAATTACATTATAACGCATATGATGCATACATTTTTTATCGCTGCCGTGTTGTTTATATTTCTTGCTTATGATCATTACGAAGTATACAGTTCACCAAGGTTATATTGCAGCGATCTATGAATAATATATTTTTGTTCGTCATTGGTCATGACAAAAAACAACATTTTTTGCATCTTGTTGCTATGTAATGGAACTCTTCTTTTCGTTCAAATGTTGTAAATATTCCTATATAATTGCTATTAAAAAAAAACGAAACCGTACCACAACTCTGAATCTGACCCGCACCTCTTTGGCTAGCTACGTGTGAATCGCACTCGGTTTAAGGCAATATGATGATAGTGCTGTTTGTAAGTTATTTAGTATTCACTGGTACATGATATTTTATATTTTTATATATTACCATGTATATGAATATCTGAAATTATTCATATAAATATCTGAAATTATCCCCTAATCATTCTTGACCTACATTGCAATATACGCAAAGATAAAATTCATTTAATCTCGGATTAATTTATATCATTATCTAGTCATTAATTAAAATCAACAGCATTCTTTCTTGCTCATGTGGTGGCTCTGAAAAGAGCCGTTATTTGTAGTCATAACCATATGGTTAGATTAGCCGCCGAAACCGTACAGAGTACGGCCCTGCCTCTTTAGTGCATAGACCACGTCCATGGCTGTGACAGTCTTGCGCTTGGCATGCTCACAGTAGGTGACGGCATCACGGATGACATTCTCCAAGAAGACTTTCAGTACACCGCGTGTCTCTTCGTAGATGAGACCAGAGATCCTCTTGACTCCACCTCTTCTTGCTAGACGGCGGATAGCAGGCTTCGTGATACCTTGGATGTTGTCTCGGAGAACCTTGCGATGACGCTTGGCACCACCCTTTCCGAGACCCTTTCCTCCTTTTCCGCGACCTGACATCTTGATGAATGAGAGCTAGTTGTGTACGATACTGAAGACTGGATGTTACGCTGAGCGAATGAGTTAAAAAGCGAGAGCAGCGGCAATTGTGGTCGGATTGCGGACGTGGGTGACGAAATTCGTCACCGCGCCGACCCGCCGGCGAATTCAGAGCGCCCCCTTGTGCCGACGCCGATATAATTTCTGAAAAGAGTCCCCGCCCTGAAAACGCACGGAATAATGATCCTTCGGGGGGAAAAAATCGCATAATTTTCGGAAGACATTGTACATAGTACTCGAATATAAGGCAATATTTCAAATGTATGCATTTTAAATCCTCCAGTAATACCGACCCCCTCATATTCTTTGCACTTGCATATATTTCGTTTTCTTCATTTTGACCTTTGATTCTGTCTCTTCGATTTTATTCATATATATATATATATATATATATTGTTTCCTATTATGTAATTTTTATAGATAGTTAGTACATATACATTTTCATACCTTTATATGTCATTCACATCCCGCCCACCATTTAAACACCCCCTTCTTTTTCATTCTTCTTATAATGTTACATTTCATAATTCCGTGGCTACTTTATAATTTGAATGAATACACAATCCTCACATTTCATCATTTTTTAAGGTTTATACCATAGGATTGCCACAATATGGACAATGCTATAAGAATATTTCTTTATATTATTTTTTTTCATACAGACAGGTATTCTTTCTTGGAAATTTGGTGGCTCTGAAAAGAGCCGTTTTGTTGGCACTGGAAAGTGGCTATGCAGAAATCACTTGGATTTCTTTGCCGCTACTTTCTTTGCTGCGGGTTTCTTGGGGTTCGAAGCCTTTGGCTTCTTGGTTACTGCCTTCTTGGGTGTCGACTTCTTGGCAGGGACTTTCTTCTTTGGTGTCTTTTTCTTTTCTTTCTTCTCAGTGGTCTTAGTCTTCTTTGCAGGCTTCTTCACTTTCTTTGGTGCTGCCTTTGCCTTCTTAGCGGCGGCTGCCTTCTGCTTCTTCTCCTTCTGGGCTGCAGATTTCGCCTTTTCCTTCTCCCGCTGTGCTTGCTGTTTGGCTCTCTCTTTCTCCTTCTTGGCCTTCTCCGCTGCTTGTGCCTTGGCTGCTTGCACATTCAACTTGAATGACCCCGAAGCACCTTTACCCTTCGTCTGCGTAAGTTTGCCCTTCTCCACACCAGCCTTTAGAGCCTTCTTGATGAATATGAGCTGTCGGTCCATCTGGACATCGAAGTTCTGCTCGATGTACTTCTTGATTGCCTGGAGCGAAGATCCATTCCGCTCCTTCAATTCGCTGATTGCTGTCATAACCATCTCAGCAGCAGGCGGATGGGTCGCTGGTTTCTTCTTAGGAGCCTTCTTGGTATCCTTCTCAGCCATCTTGGTATACGTATTTACAGTTGCGGTGTAAACAAAACAAGTGTCCCCTTCCCCGAGAAATCATCATTATACGTCATGGTTGCGTACGTGGTAGGAAACCTCCCCAGGTTGCCAGCACCACCACCACTGTGTCGCCCGCTTCACTAGCTTCACTCAAAAAAGAGTCTTCTTCTTTTTTTTTCTTCTTCTTCTCCTTCTTCTTCTTTTCTTATTCTTTTTCTTCTTCTTTTTCTTCGTCTTCTTCTTCTTTTTCTTCGTCTTCTTCTTTTCTTCTTCTTCTTATTGTTATTATCATCATCATTATTATTATTTATTATTATCATTGTTATCATCATCGTCATCATCATCATTGCCGCTTCTGTCATTTCCCTATTCGAAGACAAACTCGAATTTCTAAACGCTATTTATTTCTATATTTTTCGTCGTACCCACTTTAAAACACACGTATATGAATACATTAAAAATCTTTATCCAGTATTGTATAGCATAGTAACTACAGCTTCTCAATATAACGCCATGCAGAACACCGAGACAAGGAAAATTTCGCCACAAGGGGGCGCTCGACGACAACAACAATCTGCGACATAATATATTGTAATCTGAATAATGGTACAAGTTTTGCCATTCCAAAACTTTTTTTTGTTACTTCTTGACTTTGGTATACTACTACTGCTTCTACTACTTCTACTATTTCATCTTCGACCACACCCCTCCCATTTTTTTCAAATTTCATATTGCCAGATTTGTAAGAATCGTTTCATTTCATTTCATTTTTTACGTTTACTTCTTGAGCCTCACTGAGGTCTCGTTAACCATTTTTGCGTTATTTACCTTATTATTTGTATAGAGCCAGTAAGAGACAGAGGGATAGATAGAGAGAGAGGGAGAGAGAGAGAGGGGGGGGGGGTGTTCGACCATGTGGACATTTTGATATCGGGGAACTTTATTTTACATAAAAAACAACAAGATTCTTTCGTGAATAATTAGTGGCCCTTAAAAGGGCCGTTGTTTGGTTTGGTTTTGTAGAAGCAAGCTAGCTTGATTTTGCAGTCTTCTTTGGAAGCAACACGGCTTGGATGTTTGGCAGTACACCACCTTGGGCGATTGTCACACCACCCAATAGTTTGTTCAGTTCCTCGTCGTTGCGTACGGCGAGCTGAAGGTGACGAGGGATGATCCTTGACTTCTTGTTGTCACGAGCAGCATTGCCGGCGAGTTCCAAGATTTCGGCAGTCAGGTACTCCAGTACTGCAGCCATGTAGACGGGTGCTCCAGCGCCTACCCTCTGTGCATAACTGCCCTTGCGAAGAAATCGGTGAACACGTCCCACTGGGAACTGAAGACCAGCACGGGATGAGCGAGTCTTTGCCTTGGTTCGTGCCTTTCCACTCTTTCCTCTTCCAGACATGATGTTTTATTAATGAGATGAGACGACAGCGAATTGAAGATTAGACCGGAGCAATGTGCATTTGTGTAATGACTACTCACTGCTTTTTTCTGCCTTTTTATACGCGATGTGGCGTTCGCGTTGACCGCCGGGCTATTGTGACTATCAACCAATCAGCGGTACGCTGACCGCTGTCCGTGGTCCGGGCGCCTAAAAAAAATGAATATCGTGAATGCTGCCATCATGCGACGCATTCATTCTCATTTTGTACTTTAGCTAACCATACTCCCTCACGTGCACCACTAATCGACTGAGGAACCCAATTTAAACCTCCTCCTCCACGTGCACCACTTATTTCATTTTCTTGAAAAAAATGATGACGTGCACACCAACATTTGATATGAAATAATCGAGCACGCAACTCAATTTAGAAGCTCGTGACTATGTTGCAATATTGCTGCATAGGATCTGAGTAAAATACGATAGAATTAGCGAATACATGTATTTTATATTCTAATAACAGAATGACAAGTGAATTCTTATTTTAAAAAAATTACAAAGAAACCCACTTGAAAAAAGAAATGATTATGTACTCCATATAATATATTTATTAGGAAAAGTATACCGACTAACCTATATAAATCCTACATTCAAATAACAGAAAGGAAAACCTGGCGATTCCCCATTTCTTTTATTTGAAAAAAAATGATTAAAACTACGTATGGACTGTTCCTGTGATTTTATCAATGGTTTATTTTTTTCCTCTAATTTCAATAGGAACAGAGGGGAAGAGGGTGTCATGGTGCAAGGCACGGCAATATATGGACAGTGGCATGTGACATACGCACTCACTCTTCATCAAATACAGGTAATTACCCCCCCCCCCCTTTCTCCCGCTCCCTCTAATGAACTTTCTATATGTAATTAAAAAATCCCGACCTTATATCACGGCCCAGTATTATGTAAAATGTGCATTGTTTCTATTGTATATATCAATTATCAAAAGGATTCTGTATTTCTATTTATTATTTATATATTACATATCGTATTAATATATATTATAGCAGTGATTCTTTCGTGATGTTATGGTGGCTCTGAAAAGAGCCGTTTTGGAATGCCATACAGGCTGTAGTGCATTGGCGCTCTAGGCGCGTTCTCCGCGGATTCGACGGGCCAGCTGGATATCTTTCGGCATGATGGTAACTCTCTTGGCATGGATGGCGCACAGGTTGGTATCTTCAAATAGCCCGACCAGATAGGCCTCGCTAGCTTCTTGAAGGGCCATCACGGCGGAACTCTGGAAGCGGAGCTCTGTTTTGAAGTCCTGGGCAATCTCCCTCACTAGCCGCTGGAATGGGAGTTTTCGGATCAGAAGCTCGGTGCTTTTCTGGTAGCGGCGGATCTCTCTCAGGGCGACAGTTCCAGGCCTGTACCTATGTGGTTTTTTAACGCCTCCGGTGGCTGGAGCACTCTTCCTGGCCGCCTTGGTTGCCAACTGCTTTCGGGGAGCCTTCCCTCCGGTAGATTTGCGAGCCGTCTGCTTCGTGCGTGCCATGGTTGGTTACTTGTCTGATGGTAAGTCTGCGAATCGAACGTAGAAAACGAGATGAGTGACTGCTGCTGAAAAATGATCGCTATTTATATGAGCAACGCGAGATCCCAAACCCGACGGCGCCGTCCGCAGAGCTCTTGTGATTGGTCAGTTGGGTTGTTCTATTGTCATAACGCGCGAAGCGTGATAGGGTGCCGTCATTTATTTTTATCGGAAGGTGGCGCTGTTCATAACGGCACTGCGTGAGTGAAGACACCAATGGGGTGCCGAAGTTATAGGTAAAAGAAATTGAGGAAAAGGGGCATCATGTGTGAATGAATAATCAAGACACCACCCCCCCCTCCTTACTCCTGCCTTCTCAAACATGCTAGTGTGGACTTTCTTTGCCTCCTGTGTCCCCCGACTCCCCTTATTCAGTATTTATTTATAACTCTATGCATGCATTCATAAACACACGAATATAGACCCGCATCAATACTTTTTTCCATGATCATGCCTAATCATCGGCACCCTTTTAGTTATTGCATTTTATTTTAATTTATTTAAGTTATTGCATTTTATTGCATCTTATTTTAATTTATTTAAGTTATTGCATTTTATTGCATCTTATTTTAAT
Source organism: Lytechinus pictus (assembly GCF_037042905.1). Lineage (NCBI taxonomy): Eukaryota > Metazoa > Echinodermata > Echinoidea > Temnopleuroida > Toxopneustidae > Lytechinus > Lytechinus pictus. Next base: position 25,909 of record NW_026974351.1, on the reverse strand, counting down.
ATTATTTGTTTAATATATTCCACCGTTCATTCATATGCTTATTTATTCCTTATTTACGCTTATTTATTATCATAATGCTTATCATAATGCTTATACTACATAATGCATTCTTTCTTGAATATTTGTGTGGCCCTGAAAAGGGCCGTTGTTTGTACAGAGAGTAGAACTCTCTCTATTTAGATGTGGTATACTTCGTCACCGCTTTGGTGCCCTCACTCACGGCGTGCTTAGCAAGCTCCCCTGGAAGAAGTAGGCGGACAGCGGTCTGGATCTCACGACTGCTGATGGTTGACTTCTTGTTGTATTTGGCCAGCCGAGAAGATTCGCCGGCAATTCGCTCAAAGATGTCGTTGACGAAGCTGTTCATGATCGTCATGGCCCGGCTAGAGATTCCAGTATCGGGGTGAACCTGCTTGAGGACCTTGTAGATGTAGATTCCGTAGCTCTCCTTCCTTTTCCTGTGCCTTTTCTTGCCACCGCTGGGCCGGGGCGCCTTGACTGCTTTCTTGGAACCTTTCTTGGCAACTTGACCTGTTGGAGCCATGATGAATGTAAGCTGGTATGTGAAGAATGTAGCGAAACGTGTGCGTCGATCAGATATTCTGTTGCTAATGCGAGTGCACCGTCCCAATAGCCCTATTTATACACCGCGTCCGGGTGCGGCGCGGTTCGGTCCGTATGCAAATGAGCCCCGGTCTTTCATTCATTGGCCAATTGGCGCCTGTACTGCCCCTGGTCGAGAGATGGCGACAGAGTATTGTAAGTGAGCAATTAGTGTGGTGATTCTATTTTCTTCTTATTTTGTTTTGACCGACTTTAGGGATCAGTAAAAACTCTTTCGAAAACAGGACAACATCCCAGTTTATTACATATGCTAAACTCTATGCTGAGCGAAATCTATATGTTTTTTAATCAATATCCACATAGAAAAGAGTACAATTATGATGATGGAGACGAAAGCGACGACTTGTTGTGATGTAATAGGCCCACTGACGGCAAGTGGCGATATGTCGTTACAACTTGTACAATTTTTATCGGGTGGAATTAAAATTGTTCCCTTTCCTGGTAAAGTTGCACAAAATAATGACCTGGTTTTTAACTGGGTATCGTGAAAATTGAAAATGGTGATATTTTTTTCCATTTTTACTTATCAATTTACTTCATCAAGACATACCAAAAAATGCCTCCCTGCGAACCTGTCAAAATACAAATTCATCTTTATTGTAAATGTTCCTCTATAAAGATAAATATTCCTTATTCCTAATTAACGGCACAAACTCTCGTTGAAAAGTACCTGATTTTAATTAAATCGAAAAAACCACGCCTAATGATCTGGATTTTCTTAAACTAGAATAAGAAGTTTACGCCGTTTTTTTTTTAGTTGGCAAAATCTGACTTAACAGCGACCTGGATAGATAACCAGGGGCGAAGGCTAACATTTTCCTGTAAAAAAAATGTTCACTCTCTCTCCGTCTGTCACCCAATCTCTTTTCTCTACCTACCTCGCCCTATCCCAAGTATATCCACGGCCGTTCGATTACTTGAAAGAAATCGAGACTTTACACTAGTTATCGTTTATATCATAGTCGTTTAATTACATTATAACGCATATGATGCATACATTTTTTATCGCTGCCGTGTTGTTTATATTTCTTGCTTATGATCATTACGAAGTATACAGTTCACCAAGGTTATATTGCAGCGATCTATGAATAATATATTTTTGTTCGTCATTGGTCATGACAAAAAACAACATTTTTTGCATCTTGTTGCTATGTAATGGAACTCTTCTTTTCGTTCAAATGTTGTAAATATTCCTATATAATTGCTATTAAAAAAAAACGAAACCGTACCACAACTCTGAATCTGACCCGCACCTCTTTGGCTAGCTACGTGTGAATCGCACTCGGTTTAAGGCAATATGATGATAGTGCTGTTTGTAAGTTATTTAGTATTCACTGGTACATGATATTTTATATTTTTATATATTACCATGTATATGAATATCTGAAATTATTCATATAAATATCTGAAATTATCCCCTAATCATTCTTGACCTACATTGCAATATACGCAAAGATAAAATTCATTTAATCTCGGATTAATTTATATCATTATCTAGTCATTAATTAAAATCAACAGCATTCTTTCTTGCTCATGTGGTGGCTCTGAAAAGAGCCGTTATTTGTAGTCATAACCATATGGTTAGATTAGCCGCCGAAACCGTACAGAGTACGGCCCTGCCTCTTTAGTGCATAGACCACGTCCATGGCTGTGACAGTCTTGCGCTTGGCATGCTCACAGTAGGTGACGGCATCACGGATGACATTCTCCAAGAAGACTTTCAGTACACCGCGTGTCTCTTCGTAGATGAGACCAGAGATCCTCTTGACTCCACCTCTTCTTGCTAGACGGCGGATAGCAGGCTTCGTGATACCTTGGATGTTGTCTCGGAGAACCTTGCGATGACGCTTGGCACCACCCTTTCCGAGACCCTTTCCTCCTTTTCCGCGACCTGACATCTTGATGAATGAGAGCTAGTTGTGTACGATACTGAAGACTGGATGTTACGCTGAGCGAATGAGTTAAAAAGCGAGAGCAGCGGCAATTGTGGTCGGATTGCGGACGTGGGTGACGAAATTCGTCACCGCGCCGACCCGCCGGCGAATTCAGAGCGCCCCCTTGTGCCGACGCCGATATAATTTCTGAAAAGAGTCCCCGCCCTGAAAACGCACGGAATAATGATCCTTCGGGGGGAAAAAATCGCATAATTTTCGGAAGACATTGTACATAGTACTCGAATATAAGGCAATATTTCAAATGTATGCATTTTAAATCCTCCAGTAATACCGACCCCCTCATATTCTTTGCACTTGCATATATTTCGTTTTCTTCATTTTGACCTTTGATTCTGTCTCTTCGATTTTATTCATATATATATATATATATATATATTGTTTCCTATTATGTAATTTTTATAGATAGTTAGTACATATACATTTTCATACCTTTATATGTCATTCACATCCCGCCCACCATTTAAACACCCCCTTCTTTTTCATTCTTCTTATAATGTTACATTTCATAATTCCGTGGCTACTTTATAATTTGAATGAATACACAATCCTCACATTTCATCATTTTTTAAGGTTTATACCATAGGATTGCCACAATATGGACAATGCTATAAGAATATTTCTTTATATTATTTTTTTTCATACAGACAGGTATTCTTTCTTGGAAATTTGGTGGCTCTGAAAAGAGCCGTTTTGTTGGCACTGGAAAGTGGCTATGCAGAAATCACTTGGATTTCTTTGCCGCTACTTTCTTTGCTGCGGGTTTCTTGGGGTTCGAAGCCTTTGGCTTCTTGGTTACTGCCTTCTTGGGTGTCGACTTCTTGGCAGGGACTTTCTTCTTTGGTGTCTTTTTCTTTTCTTTCTTCTCAGTGGTCTTAGTCTTCTTTGCAGGCTTCTTCACTTTCTTTGGTGCTGCCTTTGCCTTCTTAGCGGCGGCTGCCTTCTGCTTCTTCTCCTTCTGGGCTGCAGATTTCGCCTTTTCCTTCTCCCGCTGTGCTTGCTGTTTGGCTCTCTCTTTCTCCTTCTTGGCCTTCTCCGCTGCTTGTGCCTTGGCTGCTTGCACATTCAACTTGAATGACCCCGAAGCACCTTTACCCTTCGTCTGCGTAAGTTTGCCCTTCTCCACACCAGCCTTTAGAGCCTTCTTGATGAATATGAGCTGTCGGTCCATCTGGACATCGAAGTTCTGCTCGATGTACTTCTTGATTGCCTGGAGCGAAGATCCATTCCGCTCCTTCAATTCGCTGATTGCTGTCATAACCATCTCAGCAGCAGGCGGATGGGTCGCTGGTTTCTTCTTAGGAGCCTTCTTGGTATCCTTCTCAGCCATCTTGGTATACGTATTTACAGTTGCGGTGTAAACAAAACAAGTGTCCCCTTCCCCGAGAAATCATCATTATACGTCATGGTTGCGTACGTGGTAGGAAACCTCCCCAGGTTGCCAGCACCACCACCACTGTGTCGCCCGCTTCACTAGCTTCACTCAAAAAAGAGTCTTCTTCTTTTTTTTTTCTTCTTCTTCTCCTTCTTCTTCTTTTCTTATTCTTTTTCTTCTTCTTTTTCTTCGTCTTCTTCTTCTTTTTCTTCGTCTTCTTCTTTTCTTCTTCTTCTTATTGTTATTATCATCATCATTATTATTATTTATTATTATCATTGTTATCATCATCGTCATCATCATCATTGCCGCTTCTGTCATTTCCCTATTCGAAGACAAACTCGAATTTCTAAACGCTATTTATTTCTATATTTTTCGTCGTACCCACTTTAAAACACACGTATATGAATACATTAAAAATCTTTATCCAGTATTGTATAGCATAGTAACTACAGCTTCTCAATATAACGCCATGCAGAACACCGAGACAAGGAAAATTTCGCCACAAGGGGGCGCTCGACGACAACAACAATCTGCGACATAATATATTGTAATCTGAATAATGGTACAAGTTTTGCCATTCCAAAACTTTTTTTTGTTACTTCTTGACTTTGGTATACTACTACTGCTTCTACTACTTCTACTATTTCATCTTCGACCACACCCCTCCCATTTTTTTCAAATTTCATATTGCCAGATTTGTAAGAATCGTTTCATTTCATTTCATTTTTTACGTTTACTTCTTGAGCCTCACTGAGGTCTCGTTAACCATTTTTGCGTTATTTACCTTATTATTTGTATAGAGCCAGTAAGAGACAGAGGGATAGATAGAGAGAGAGGGAGAGAGAGAGAGGGGGGGGGGGTGTTCGACCATGTGGACATTTTGATATCGGGGAACTTTATTTTACATAAAAAACAACAAGATTCTTTCGTGAATAATTAGTGGCCCTTAAAAGGGCCGTTGTTTGGTTTGGTTTTGTAGAAGCAAGCTAGCTTGATTTTGCAGTCTTCTTGGAAGCAACACGGCTTGGATGTTTGGCAGTACACCACCTTGGGCGATTGTCACACCACCCAATAGTTTGTTCAGTTCCTCGTCGTTGCGTAAGGCGAGCTGAAGGTGACGAGGGATGATCCTTGACTTCTTGTTGTCACGAGCAGCATTGCCGGCGAGTTCCAAGATTTCGGCAGTCAGGTACTCCAGTACTGCAGCCATGTAGACGGGTGCTCCAGCGCCTACCCTCTGTGCATAACTGCCCTTGCGAAGAAATCGGTGAACACGTCCCACTGGGAACTGAAGACCAGCACGGGATGAGCGAGTCTTTGCCTTGGTTCGTGCCTTTCCACTCTTTCCTCTTCCAGACATGATGTTTTATTAATGAGATGAGACGACAGCGAATTGAAGATTAGACCGGAGCAATGTGCATTTGTGTAATGACTACTCACTGCTTTTTTCTGCCTTTTTATACGCGATGTGGCGTTCGCGTTGACCGCCGGGCTATTGTGACTATCAACCAATCAGCGGTACGCTGACCGCTGTCCGTGGTCCGGGCGCCTAAAAAAAATGAATATCGTGAATGCTGCCATCATGCGACGCATTCATTCTCATTTTGTACTTTAGCTAACCATACTCCCTCACGTGCACCACTAATCGACTGAGGAACCCAATTTAAACCTCCTCCTCCACGTGCACCACTTATTTCATTTTCTTGAAAAAAATGATGACGTGCACACCAACATTTGATATGAAATAATCGAGCACGCAACTCAATTTAGAAGCTCGTGACTATGTTGCAATATTGCTGCATAGGATCTGAGTAAAATACGATAGAATTAGCGAATACATGTATTTTATATTCTAATAACAGAATGACAAGTGAATTCTTATTTTAAAAAAATTACAAAGAAACCCACTTGAAAAAAGAAATGATTATGTACTCCATATAATATATTTATTAGGAAAAGTATACCGACTAACCTATATAAATCCTACATTCAAATAACAGAAAGGAAAACCTGGCGATTCCCCATTTCTTTTATTTGAAAAAAAATGATTAAAACTACGTATGGACTGTTCCTGTGATTTTATCAATGGTTTATTTTTTTCCTCTAATTTCAATAGGAACAGAGGGGAAGAGGGTGTCATGGTGCAAGGCACGGCAATATATGGACAGTGGCATGTGACATACGCACTCACTCTTCATCAAATACAGGTAATTACCCCCCCCCCCCTTTCTCCCGCTCCCTCTAATGAACTTTCTATATGTAATTAAAAAATCCCGACCTTATATCACGGCCCAGTATTATGTAAAATGTGCATTGTTTCTATTGTATATATCAATTATCAAAAGGATTCTGTATTTCTATTTATTATTTATATATTACATATCGTATTAATATATATTATAGCAGTGATTCTTTCGTGATGTTATGGTGGCTCTGAAAAGAGCCGTTTTGGAATGCCATACAGGCTGTAGTGCATTGGCGCTCTAGGCGCGTTCTCCGCGGATTCGACGGGCCAGCTGGATATCTTTCGGCATGATGGTAACTCTCTTGGCATGGATGGCGCACAGGTTGGTATCTTCAAATAGCCCGACCAGATAGGCCTCGCTAGCTTCTTGAAGGGCCATCACGGCGGAACTCTGGAAGCGGAGCTCTGTTTTGAAGTCCTGGGCAATCTCCCTCACTAGCCGCTGGAATGGGAGTTTTCGGATCAGAAGCTCGGTGCTTTTCTGGTAGCGGCGGATCTCTCTCAGGGCGACAGTTCCAGGCCTGTACCTATGTGGTTTTTTAACGCCTCCGGTGGCTGGAGCACTCTTCCTGGCCGCCTTGGTTGCCAACTGCTTTCGGGGAGCCTTCCCTCCGGTAGATTTGCGAGCCGTCTGCTTCGTGCGTGCCATGGTTGGTTACTTGTCTGATGGTAAGTCTGCGAATCGAACGTAGAAAACGAGATGAGTGACTGCTGCTGAAAAATGATCGCTATTTATATGAGCAACGCGAGATCCCAAACCCGACGGCGCCGTCCGCAGAGCTCTTGTGATTGGTCAGTTGGGTTGTTCTATTGTCATAACGCGCGAAGCGTGATAGGGTGCCGTCATTTATTTTTATCGGAAGGTGGCGCTGTTCATAACGGCACTGCGTGAGTGAAGACACCAATGGGGTGCCGAAGTTATAGGTAAAAGAAATTGAGGAAAAGGGGCATCATGTGTGAATGAATAATCAAGACACCACCCCCCCCTCCTTACTCCTGCCTTCTCAAACATGCTAGTGTGGACTTTCTTTGCCTCCTGTGTCCCCCGACTCCCCTTATTCAGTATTTATTTATAACTCTATGCATGCATTCATAAACACACGAATATAGACCCGCATCAATACTTTTTTCCATGATCATGCCTAATCATCGGCACCCTTTTAGTTATTGCATTTTATTTTAATTTATTTAAGTTATTGCATTTTATTGCATCTTATTTTAATTTATTTAAGTTATTGCATTTTATTGCATCTTATTTTAATATTATTTGTTTAATATATTCCACCGTTCATTCATATGCTTATTTATTCCTTATTTACGCTTATTTATTATCATAATGCTTATCATAATGCTTATACTACATAATGCATTCTTTCTTGAATATTTGTGTGGCCCTGAAAAGGGCCGTTGTTTGTACAGAGAGTAGAACTCTCTCTATTTAGATGTGGTATACTTCGTCACCGCTTTGGTGCCCTCACTCACGGCGTGCTTAGCAAGCTCCCCTGGAAGAAGTAGGCGGACAGCGGTCTGGATCTCACGACTGCTGATGGTTGACTTCTTGTTGTATTTGGCCAGCCGAGAAGATTCGCCGGCAATTCGCTCAAAGATGTCGTTGACGAAGCTGTTCATGATCGTCATGGCCCGGCTAGAGATTCCAGTATCGGGGTGAACCTGCTTGAGGACCTTGTAGATGTAGATTCCGTAGCTCTCCTTCCTTTTCCTGTGCCTTTTCTTGCCACCGCTGGGCCGGGGCGCCTTGACTGCTTTCTTGGAACCTTTCTTGGCAACTTGACCTGTTGGAGCCATGATGAATGTAAGCTGGTATGTGAAGAATGTAGCGAAACGTGTGCGTCGATCAGATATTCTGTTGCTAATGCGAGTGCACCGTCCCAATAGCCCTATTTATACACCGCGTCCGGGTGCGGCGCGGTTCGGTCCGTATGCAAATGAGCCCCGGTCTTTCATTCATTGGCCAATTGGCGCCTGTACTGCCCCTGGTCGAGAGATGGCGACAGAGTATTGTAAGTGAGCAATTAGTGTGGTGATTCTATTTTCTTCTTATTTTGTTTTGACCGACTTTAGGGATCAGTAAAAACTCTTTCGAAAACAGGACAACATCCCAGTTTATTACATATGCTAAACTCTATGCTGAGCGAAATCTATATGTTTTTTAATCAATATCCACATAGAAAAGAGTACAATTATGATGATGGAGACGAAAGCGACGACTTGTTGTGATGTAATAGGCCCACTGACGGCAAGTGGCGATATGTCGTTACAACTTGTACAATTTTTATCGGGTGGAATTAAAATTGTTCCCTTTCCTGGTAAAGTTGCACAAAATAATGACCTGGTTTTTAACTGGGTATCGTGAAAATTGAAAATGGTGATATTTTTTTCCATTTTTACTTATCAATTTACTTCATCAAGACATACCAAAAAATGCCTCCCTGCGAACCTGTCAAAATACAAATTCATCTTTATTGTAAATGTTCCTCTATAAAGATAAATATTCCTTATTCCTAATTAACGGCACAAACTCTCGTTGAAAAGTACCTGATTTTAATTAAATCGAAAAAACCACGCCTAATGATCTGGATTTTCTTAAACTAGAATAAGAAGTTTACGCCGTTTTTTTTTTAGTTGGCAAAATCTGACTTAACAGCGACCTGGATAGATAACCAGGGGCGAAGGCTAACATTTTCCTGTAAAAAAAATGTTCACTCTCTCTCCGTCTGTCACCCAATCTCTTTTCTCTACCTACCTCGCCCTATCCCAAGTATATCCACGGCCGTTCGATTACTTGAAAGAAATCGAGACTTTACACTAGTTATCGTTTATATCATAGTCGTTTAATTACATTATAACGCATATGATGCATACATTTTTTATCGCTGCCGTGTTGTTTATATTTCTTGCTTATGATCATTACGAAGTATACAGTTCACCAAGGTTATATTGCAGCGATCTATGAATAATATATTTTTGTTCGTCATTGGTCATGACAAAAAACAACATTTTTTGCATCTTGTTGCTATGTAATGGAACTCTTCTTTTCGTTCAAATGTTGTAAATATTCCTATATAATTGCTATTAAAAAAAAACGAAACCGTACCACAACTCTGAATCTGACCCGCACCTCTTTGGCTAGCTACGTGTGAATCGCACTCGGTTTAAGGCAATATGATGATAGTGCTGTTTGTAAGTTATTTAGTATTCACTGGTACATGATATTTTATATTTTTATATATTACCATGTATATGAATATCTGAAATTATTCATATAAATATCTGAAATTATCCCCTAATCATTCTTGACCTACATTGCAATATACGCAAAGATAAAATTCATTTAATCTCGGATTAATTTATATCATTATCTAGTCATTAATTAAAATCAACAGCATTCTTTCTTGCTCATGTGGTGGCTCTGAAAAGAGCCGTTATTTGTAGTCATAACCATATGGTTAGATTAGCCGCCGAAACCGTACAGAGTACGGCCCTGCCTCTTTAGTGCATAGACCACGTCCATGGCTGTGACAGTCTTGCGCTTGGCATGCTCACAGTAGGTGACGGCATCACGGATGACATTCTCCAAGAAGACTTTCAGTACACCGCGTGTCTCTTCGTAGATGAGACCAGAGATCCTCTTGACTCCACCTCTTCTTGCTAGACGGCGGATAGCAGGCTTCGTGATACCTTGGAGTCTCGGAGAACCTTGCGATGACGCTTGGCACCACCCTTTCCGAGACCCTTTCCTCCTTTTCCGCGACCTGACATCTTGATGAATGAGAGCTAGTTGTGTACGATACTGAAGACTGGATGTTACGCTGAGCGAATGAGTTAAAAAGCGAGAGCAGCGGCAATTGTGGTCGGATTGCGGACGTGGGTGACGAAATTCGTCACCGCGCCGACCCGCCGGCGAATTCAGAGCGCCCCCTTGTGCCGACGCCGATATAATTTCTGAAAAGAGTCCCCGCCCTGAAAACGCACGGAATAATGATCCTTCGGGGGGAAAAAATCGCATAATTTTCGGAAGACATTGTACATAGTACTCGAATATAAGGCAATATTTCAAATGTATGCATTTTAAATCCTCCAGTAATACCGACCCCCTCATATTCTTTGCACTTGCATATATTTCGTTTTCTTCATTTTGACCTTTGATTCTGTCTCTTCGATTTTATTCATATATATATATATATATATATATTGTTTCCTATTATGTAATTTTTATAGATAGTTAGTACATATACATTTTCATACCTTTATATGTCATTCACATCCCGCCCACCATTTAAACACCCCCTTCTTTTTCATTCTTCTTATAATGTTACATTTCATAATTCCGTGGCTACTTTATAATTTGAATGAATACACAATCCTCACATTTCATCATTTTTTAAGGTTTATACCATAGGATTGCCACAATATGGACAATGCTATAAGAATATTTCTTTATATTATTTTTTTCATACAGACAGGTATTCTTTCTTGGAAATTTGGTGGCTCTGAAAAGAGCCGTTTTGTTGGCACTGGAAAGTGGCTATGCAGAAATCACTTGGATTTCTTTGCCGCTACTTTCTTTGCTGCGGGTTTCTTGGGGTTCGAAGCCTTTGGCTTCTTGGTTACTGCCTTCTTGGGTGTCGACTTCTTGGCAGGGACTTTCTTCTTTGGTGTCTTTTTCTTTTCTTTCTTCTCAGTGGTCTTAGTCTTCTTTGCAGGCTTCTTCACTTTCTTTGGTGCTGCCTTTGCCTTCTTAGCGGCGGCTGCCTTCTGCTTCTTCTCCTTCTGGGCTGCAGATTTCGCCTTTTCCTTCTCCCGCTGTGCTTGCTGTTTGGCTCTCTCTTTCTCCTTCTTGGCCTTCTCCGCTGCTTGTGCCTTGGCTGCTTGCACATTCAACTTGAATGACCCCGAAGCACCTTTACCCTTCGTCTGCGTAAGTTTGCCCTTCTCCACACCAGCCTTTAGAGCCTTCTTGATGAATATGAGCTGTCGGTCCATCTGGACATCGAAGTTCTGCTCGATGTACTTCTTGATTGCCTGGAGCGAAGATCCATTCCGCTCCTTCAATTCGCTGATTGCTGTCATAACCATCTCAGCAGCAGGCGGATGGGTCGCTGGTTTCTTCTTAGGAGCCTTCTTGGTATCCTTCTCAGCCATCTTGGTATACGTATTTACAGTTGCGGTGTAAACAAAACAAGTGTCCCCTTCCCCGAGAAATCATCATTATACGTCATGGTTGCGTACGTGGTAGGAAACCTCCCCAGGTTGCCAGCACCACCACCACTGTGTCGCCCGCTTCACTAGCTTCACTCAAAAAAGAGTCTTCTTCTTTTTTTTTCTTCTTCTTCTCCTTCTTCTTCTTTTCTTATTCTTTTTCTTCTTCTTTTTCTTCGTCTTCTTCTTCTTTTTCTTCGTCTTCTTCTTTTCTTCTTCTTCTTATTGTTATTATCATCATCATTATTATTATTTATTATTATCATTGTTATCATCATCGTCATCATCATCATTGCCGCTTCTGTCATTTCCCTATTCGAAGACAAACTCGAATTTCTAAACGCTATTTATTTCTATATTTTTCGTCGTACCCACTTTAAAACACACGTATATGAATACATTAAAAATCTTTATCCAGTATTGTATAGCATAGTAACTACAGCTTCTCAATATAACGCCATGCAGAACACCGAGACAAGGAAAATTTCGCCACAAGGGGGCGCTCGACGACAACAACAATCTGCGACATAATATATTGTAATCTGAATAATGGTACAAGTTTTGCCATTCCAAAACTTTTTTTTGTTACTTCTTGACTTTGGTATACTACTACTGCTTCTACTACTTCTACTATTTCATCTTCGACCACACCCCTCCCATTTTTTTCAAATTTCATATTGCCAGATTTGTAAGAATCGTTTCATTTCATTTCATTTTTTACGTTTACTTCTTGAGCCTCACTGAGGTCTCGTTAACCATTTTTGCGTTATTTACCTTATTATTTGTATAGAGCCAGTAAGAGACAGAGGGATAGATAGAGAGAGAGGGAGAGAGAGAGAGGGGGGGGGGGTGTTCGACCATGTGGACATTTTGATATCGGGGAACTTTATTTTACATAAAAAACAACAAGATTCTTTCGTGAATAATTAGTGGCCCTTAAAAGGGCCGTTGTTTGGTTTGGTTTTGTAGAAGCAAGCTAGCTTGATTTTGCAGTCTTCTTTGGAAGCAACACGGCTTGGATGTTTGGCAGTACACCACCTTGGGCGATTGTCACACCACCCAATAGTTTGTTCAGTTCCTCGTCGTTGCGTACGGCGAGCTGAAGGTGACGAGGGATGATCCTTGACTTCTTGTTGTCACGAGCAGCATTGCCGGCGAGTTCCAAGATTTCGGCAGTCAGGTACTCCAGTACTGCAGCCATGTAGACGGGTGCTCCAGCGCCTACCCTCTGTGCATAACTGCCCTTGCGAAGAAATCGGTGAACACGTCCCACTGGGAACTGAAGACCAGCACGGGATGAGCGAGTCTTTGCCTTGGTTCGTGCCTTTCCACTCTTTCCTCTTCCAGACATGATGTTTTATTAATGAGATGAGACGACAGCGAATTGAAGATTAGACCGGAGCAATGTGCATTTGTGTAATGACTACTCACTGCTTTTTTCTGCCTTTTTATACGCGATGTGGCGTTCGCGTTGACCGCCGGGCTATTGTGACTATCAACCAATCAGCGGTACGCTGACCGCTGTCCGTGGTCCGGGCGCCTAAAAAAAATGAATATCGTGAATGCTGCCATCATGCGACGCATTCATTCTCATTTTGTACTTTAGCTAACCATACTCCCTCACGTGCACCACTAATCGACTGAGGAACCCAATTTAAACCTCCTCCTCCACGTGCACCACTTATTTCATTTTCTTGAAAAAAATGATGACGTGCACACCAACATTTGATATGAAATAATCGAGCACGCAACTCAATTTAGAAGCTCGTGACTATGTTGCAATATTGCTGCATAGGATCTGAGTAAAATACGATAGAATTAGCGAATACATGTATTTTATATTCTAATAACAGAATGACAAGTGAATTCTTATTTTAAAAAAATTACAAAGAAACCCACTTGAAAAAAGAAATGATTATGTACTCCATATAATATATTTATTAGGAAAAGTATACCGACTAACCTATATAAATCCTACATTCAAATAACAGAAAGGAAAACCTGGCGATTCCCCATTTCTTTTATTTGAAAAAAAATGATTAAAACTACGTATGGACTGTTCCTGTGATTTTATCAATGGTTTATTTTTTTCCTCTAATTTCAATAGGAACAGAGGGGAAGAGGGTGTCATGGTGCAAGGCACGGCAATATATGGACAGTGGCATGTGACATACGCACTCACTCTTCATCAAATACAGGTAATTACCCCCCCCCCCCTTTCTCCCGCTCCCTCTAATGAACTTTCTATATGTAATTAAAAAATCCCGACCTTATATCACGGCCCAGTATTATGTAAAATGTGCATTGTTTCTATTGTATATATCAATTATCAAAAGGATTCTGTATTTCTATTTATTATATATATATTACATATCGTATTAATATATATTATAGCAGTGATTCTTTCGTGATGTTATGGTGGCTCTGAAAAGAGCCGTTTTGGAATGCCATACAGGCTGTAGTGCATTGGCGCTCTAGGCGCGTTCTCCGCGGATTCGACGGGCCAGCTGGATATCTTTCGGCATGATGGTAACTCTCTTGGCATGGATGGCGCACAGGTTGGTATCTTCAAATAGCCCGACCAGATAGGCCTCGCTAGCTTCTTGAAGGGCCATCACGGCGGAACTCTGGAAGCGGAGCTCTGTTTTGAAGTCCTGGGCAATCTCCCTCACTAGCCGCTGGAATGGGAGTTTTCGGATCAGAAGCTCGGTGCTTTTCTGGTAGCGGCGGATCTCTCTCAGGGCGACAGTTCCAGGCCTGTACCTATGTGGTTTTTTAACGCCTCCGGTGGCTGGAGCACTCTTCCTGGCCGCCTTGGTTGCCAACTGCTTTCGGGGAGCCTTCCCTCCGGTAGATTTGCGAGCCGTCTGCTTCGTGCGTGCCATGGTTGGTTACTTGTCTGATGGTAAGTCTGCGAATCGAACGTAGAAAACGAGATGAGTGACTGCTGCTGAAAAATGATCGCTATTTATATGAGCAACGCGAGATCCCAAACCCGACGGCGCCGTCCGCAGAGCTCTTGTGATTGGTCAGTTGGGTTGTTCTATTGTCATAACGCGCGAAGCGTGATAGGGTGCCGTCATTTATTTTTATCGGAAGGTGGCGCTGTTCATAACGGCACTGCGTGAGTGAAGACACCAATGGGGTGCCGAAGTTATAGGTAAAAGAAATTGAGGAAAAGGGGCATCATGTGTGAATGAATAATCAAGACACCACCCCCCCCTCCTTACTCCTGCCTTCTCAAACATGCTAGTGTGGACTTTCTTTGCCTCCTGTGTCCCCCGACTCCCCTTATTCAGTATTTATTTATAACTCTATGCATGCATTCATAAACACACGAATATAGACCCGCATCAATACTTTTTTCCATGATCATGCCTAATCATCGGCACCCTTTTAGTTATTGCATTTTATTTTAATTTATTTAAGTTATTGCATTTTATTGCATCTTATTTTAATTTATTTAAGTTATTGCATTTTATTGCATCTTATTTTAATATTATTTGTTTAATATATTCCACCGTTCATTCATATGCTTATTTATTCCTTATTTACGCTTATTTATTATCATAATGCTTATCATAATGCTTATACTACATAATGCATTCTTTCTTGAATATTTGTGTGGCCCTGAAAAGGGCCGTTGTTTGTACAGAGAGTAGAACTCTCTCTATTTAGATGTGGTATACTTCGTCACCGCTTTGGTGCCCTCACTCACGGCGTGCTTAGCAAGCTCCCCTGGAAGAAGTAGGCGGACAGCGGTCTGGATCTCACGACTGCTGATGGTTGACTTCTTGTTGTATTTGGCCAGCCGAGAAGATTCGCCGGCAATTCGCTCAAAGATGTCGTTGACGAAGCTGTTCATGATCGTCATGGCCCGGCTAGAGATTCCAGTATCGGGGTGAACCTGCTTGAGGACCTTGTAGATGTAGATTCCGTAGCTCTCCTTCCTTTTCCTGTGCCTTTTCTTGCCACCGCTGGGCCGGGGCGCCTTGACTGCTTTCTTGGAACCTTTCTTGGCAACTTGACCTGTTGGAGCCATGATGAATGTAAGCTGGTATGTGAAGAATGTAGCGAAACGTGTGCGTCGATCAGATATTCTGTTGCTAATGCGAGTGCACCGTCCCAATAGCCCTATTTATACACCGCGTCCGGGTGCGGCGCGGTTCGGTCCGTATGCAAATGAGCCCCGGTCTTTCATTCATTGGCCAATTGGCGCCTGTACTGCCCCTGGTCGAGAGATGGCGACAGAGTATTGTAAGTGAGCAATTAGTGTGGTGATTCTATTTTCTTCTTATTTTGTTTTGACCGACTTTAGGGATCAGTAAAAACTCTTTCGAAAACAGGACAACATCCCAGTTTATTACATATGCTAAACTCTATGCTGAGCGAAATCTATATGTTTTTTAATCAATATCCACATAGAAAAGAGTACAATTATGATGATGGAGACGAAAGCGACGACTTGTTGTGATGTAATAGGCCCACTGACGGCAAGTGGCGATATGTCGTTACAACTTGTACAATTTTTATCGGGTGGAATTAAAATTGTTCCCTTTCCTGGTAAAGTTGCACAAAATAATGACCTGGTTTTTAACTGGGTATCGTGAAAATTGAAAATGGTGATATTTTTTTCCATTTTTACTTATCAATTTACTTCATCAAGACATACCAAAAAATGCCTCCCTGCGAACCTGTCAAAATACAAATTCATCTTTATTGTAAATGTTCCTCTATAAAGATAAATATTCCTTATTCCTAATTAACGGCACAAACTCTCGTTGAAAAGTACCTGATTTTAATTAAATCGAAAAAACCACGCCTAATGATCTGGATTTTCTTAAACTAGAATAAGAAGTTTACGCCGTTTTTTTTTTTAGTTGGCAAAATCTGACTTAACAGCGACCTGGATAGATAACCAGGGGCGAAGGCTAACATTTTCCTGTAAAAAAAATGTTCACTCTCTCTCCGTCTGTCACCCAATCTCTTTTCTCTACCTACCTCGCCCTATCCCAAGTATATCCACGGCCGTTCGATTACTTGAAAGAAATCGAGACTTTACACTAGTTATCGTTTATATCATAGTCGTTTAATTACATTATAACGCATATGATGCATACATTTTTTATCGCTGCCGTGTTGTTTATATTTCTTGCTTATGATCATTACGAAGTATACAGTTCACCAAGGTTATATTGCAGCGATCTATGAATAATATATTTTTGTTCGTCATTGGTCATGACAAAAAACAACATTTTTTGCATCTTGTTGCTATGTAATGGAACTCTTCTTTTCGTTCAAATGTTGTAAATATTCCTATATAATTGCTATTAAAAAAAAACGAAACCGTACCACAACTCTGAATCTGACCCGCACCTCTTTGGCTAGCTACGTGTGAATCGCACTCGGTTTAAGGCAATATGATGATAGTGCTGTTTGTAAGTTATTTAGTATTCACTGGTACATGATATTTTATATTTTTATATATTACCATGTATATGAATATCTGAAATTATTCATATAAATATCTGAAATTATCCCCTAATCATTCTTGACCTACATTGCAATATACGCAAAGATAAAATTCATTTAATCTCGGATTAATTTATATCATTATCTAGTCATTAATTAAAATCAACAGCATTCTTTCTTGCTCATGTGGTGGCTCTGAAAAGAGCCGTTATTTGTAGTCATAACCATATGGTTAGATTAGCCGCCGAAACCGTACAGAGTACGGCCCTGCCTCTTTAGTGCATAGACCACGTCCATGGCTGTGACAGTCTTGCGCTTGGCATGCTCACAGTAGGTGACGGCATCACGGATGACATTCTCCAAGAAGACTTTCAGTACACCGCGTGTCTCTTCGTAGATGAGACCAGAGATCCTCTTGACTCCACCTCTTCTTGCTAGACGGCGGATAGCAGGCTTCGTGATACCTTGGATGTTGTCTCGGAGAACCTTGCGATGACGCTTGGCACCACCCTTTCCGAGACCCTTTCCTCCTTTTCCGCGACCTGACATCTTGATGAATGAGAGCTAGTTGTGTACGATACTGAAGACTGGATGTTACGCTGAGCGAATGAGTTAAAAAGCGAGAGCAGCGGCAATTGTGGTCGGATTGCGGACGTGGGTGACGAAATTCGTCACCGCGCCGACCCGCCGGCGAATTCAGAGCGCCCCCTTGTGCCGACGCCGATATAATTTCTGAAAAGAGTCCCCGCCCTGAAAACGCACGGAATAATGATCCTTCGGGGGGAAAAAATCGCATAATTTTCGGAAGACATTGTACATAGTACTCGAATATAAGGCAATATTTCAAATGTATGCATTTTAAATCCTCCAGTAATACCGACCCCCTCATATTCTTTGCACTTGCATATATTTCGTTTTCTTCATTTTGACCTTTGATTCTGTCTCTTCGATTTTATTCATATATATATATATATATATATATTGTTTCCTATTATGTAATTTTTATAGATAGTTAGTACATATACATTTTCATACCTTTATATGTCATTCACATCCCGCCCACCATTTAAACACCCCCTTCTTTTTCATTCTTCTTATAATGTTACATTTCATAATTCCGTGGCTACTTTATAATTTGAATGAATACACAATCCTCACATTTCATCATTTTTTAAGGTTTATACCATAGGATTGCCACAATATGGACAATGCTATAAGAATATTTCTTTATATTATTTTTTTTCATACAGACAGGTATTCTTTCTTGGAAATTTGGTGGCTCTGAAAAGAGCCGTTTTGTTGGCACTGGAAAGTGGCTATGCAGAAATCACTTGGATTTCTTTGCCGCTACTTTCTTTGCTGCGGGTTTCTTGGGGTTCGAAGCCTTTGGCTTCTTGGTTACTGCCTTCTTGGGTGTCGACTTCTTGGCAGGGACTTTCTTCTTTGGTGTCTTTTTCTTTTCTTTCTTCTCAGTGGTCTTAGTCTTCTTTGCAGGCTTCTTCACTTTCTTTGGTGCTGCCTTTGCCTTCTTAGCGGCGGCTGCCTTCTGCTTCTTCTCCTTCTGGGCTGCAGATTTCGCCTTTTCCTTCTCCCGCTGTGCTTGCTGTTTGGCTCTCTCTTTCTCCTTCTTGGCCTTCTCCGCTGCTTGTGCCTTGGCTGCTTGCACATTCAACTTGAATGACCCCGAAGCACCTTTACCCTTCGTCTGCGTAAGTTTGCCCTTCTCCACACCAGCCTTTAGAGCCTTCTTGATGAATATGAGCTGTCGGTCCATCTGGACATCGAAGTTCTGCTCGATGTACTTCTTGATTGCCTGGAGCGAAGATCCATTCCGCTCCTTCAATTCGCTGATTGCTGTCATAACCATCTCAGCAGCAGGCGGATGGGTCGCTGGTTTCTTCTTAGGAGCCTTCTTGGTATCCTTCTCAGCCATCTTGGTATACGTATTTACAGTTGCGGTGTAAACAAAACAAGTGTCCCCTTCCCCGAGAAATCATCATTATACGTCATGGTTGCGTACGTGGTAGGAAACCTCCCCAGGTTGCCAGCACCACCACCACTGTGTCGCCCGCTTCACTAGCTTCACTCAAAAAAGAGTCTTCTTCTTTTTTTTTCTTCTTCTTCTCCTTCTTCTTCTTTTCTTATTCTTTTTCTTCTTCTTTTTCTTCGTCTTCTTCTTCTTTTTCTTCGTCTTCTTCTTTTCTTCTTCTTCTTATTGTTATTATCATCATCATTATTATTATTTATTATTATCATTGTTATCATCATCGTCATCATCATCATTGCCGCTTCTGTCATTTCCCTATTCGAAGACAAACTCGAATTTCTAAACGCTATTTATTTCTATATTTTTCGTCGTACCCACTTTAAAACACACGTATATGAATACATTAAAAATCTTTATCCAGTATTGTATAGCATAGTAACTACAGCTTCTCAATATAACGCCATGCAGAACACCGAGACAAGGAAAATTTCGCCACAAGGGGGCGCTCGACGACAACAACAATCTGCGACATAATATATTGTAATCTGAATAATGGTACAAGTTTTGCCATTCCAAAACTTTTTTTTGTTACTTCTTGACTTTGGTATACTACTACTGCTTCTACTACTTCTACTATTTCATCTTCGACCACCTCCCATTTTTTCAAATTTCATATTGCCAGATTTGTAAGAATCGTTTCATTTCATTTCATTTTTTACGTTTACTTCTTGAGCCTCACTGAGGTCTCGTTAACCATTTTTGCGTTATTTACCTTATTATTTGTATAGAGCCAGTAAGAGACAGAGGGATAGATAGAGAGAGAGAGAGAGAGGGGGGGGGGTGTTCGACCATGTGGACATTTTGATATCGGGGAACTTTATTTTACATAAAAAACAACAAGATTCTTTCGTGAATAATTAGTGGCCCTTAAAAGGGCCGTTGTTTGGTTTGGTTTTGTAGAAGCAAGCTAGCTTGATTTTGCAGTCTTCTTTGGAAGCAACACGGCTTGGATGTTTGGCAGTACACCACCTTGGGCGATTGTCACACCACCCAATAGTTTGTTCAGTTCCTCGTCGTTGCGTACGGCGAGCTGAAGGTGACGAGGGATGATCCTTGACTTCTTGTTGTCACGAGCAGCATTGCCGGCGAGTTCCAAGATTTCGGCAGTCAGGTACTCCAGTACTGCAGCCATGTAGACGGGTGCTCCAGCGCCTACCCTCTGTGCATAACTGCCCTTGCGAAGAAATCGGTGAACACGTCCCACTGGGAACTGAAGACCAGCACGGGATGAGCGAGTCTTTGCCTTGGTTCGTGCCTTTCCACTCTTTCCTCTTCCAGACATGATGTTTTATTAATGAGATGAGACGACAGCGAATTGAAGATTAGACCGGAGCAATGTGCATTTGTGTAATGACTACTCACTGCTTTTTTCTGCCTTTTTATACGCGATGTGGCGTTCGCGTTGACCGCCGGGCTATTGTGACTATCAACCAATCAGCGGTACGCTGACCGCTGTCCGTGGTCCGGGCGCCTAAAAAAAAATGAATATCGTGAATGCTGCCATCATGCGACGCATTCATTCTCATTTTGTACTTTAGCTAACCATACTCCCTCACGTGCACCACTAATCGACTGAGGAACCCAATTTAAACCTCCTCCACGTGCACCACTTATTTCATTTTCTTGAAAAAAATGATGACGTGCACACCAACATTTGATATGAAATAATCGAGCACGCAACTCAATTTAGAAGCTCGTGACTATGTTGCAATATTGCTGCATAGGATCTGAGTAAAATACGATAGAATTAGCGAATACATGTATTTTATATTCTAATAACAGAATGACAAGTGAATTCTTATTTTAAAAAAATTAAAAAGAAACCCACTTGAAAAAAGAAATGATTATGTACTCCATATAATATATTTATTAGGAAAAGTATACCGACTAACCTATATAAATCCTACATTCAAATAACAGAAAGGAAAACCTGGCGATTCCCCATTTCTTTTATTTGAAAAAAAATGATTAAAACTACGTATGGACTGTTCCTGTGATTTTATCAATGGTTTATTTTTTTCCTCTAATTTCAATAGGAACAGAGGGGAAGAGGGTGTCATGATGCAAGGCACGGCAATATATGGACAGTGGCATGTGACATACGCACTCACTCTTCATCAAATACAGGTAATTACCCCCCCCCCCCTTTCTCCCGCTCCCTCTAAGGAACTTTCTATATGTAATTAAAAAATCCCGACCTTATATCACGGCCCAGTATTATGTAAAATGTGCATTGTTTCTATTGTATATATCAATTATCAAAAGGATTCTGTATTTCTATTTATTATTTATATATTACATATCGCATTAATATATATTATAGCAGTGATTCTTTCGTGATGTTATGGTGGCTCTGAAAAGAGCCGTTTTGGAATGCCATACAGGCTGTAGTGCATTGGCGCTCTAGGCGCGTTCTCCGCGGATTCGACGGGCCAGCTGGATATCTTTCGGCATGATGGTAACTCTCTTGGCGTGGATGGCGCACAGGTTGGTATCTTCAAATAGCCCGACCAGATAGGCCTCGCTAGCTTCTTGAAGGGCCATCACGGCGGAACTCTGGAAGCGGAGCTCTGTTTTGAAGTCCTGGGCAATCTCCCTCACTAGCCGCTGGAATGGGAGTTTTCGGATCAGAAGCTCGGTGCTTTTCTGGTAGCGGCGGATCTCTCTCAGGGCGACAGTTCCAGGCCTGTACCTATGTGGTTTTTTAACGCCTCCGGTGGCTGGAGCACTCTTCCTGGCCGCCTTGGTTGCCAACTGCTTTCGGGGAGCCTTCCCTCCGGTAGATTTGCGAGCCGTCTGCTTCGTGCGTGCCATGGTTGGTTACTTGTCTGATGGTAAGTCTGCGAATCGAACGTAGAAAACGAGATGAGTGACTGCTGCCGAAAAATGACCGCTATTTATATGAGCAACGCGAGATTCCAAACCCGACGGCGCCGTCCGCAGAGCTCTTGTGATTGGTCAGTTGGGTTGTTCTATTGTCATAACGCGCGAAGCGTGATAGGGTGCCGTCATTTATTTTTATCGGAAGGTGGCGCTGTTCATAACGGCACTGCGTGAGTGAAGACACCAATGGGGTGCCGAAGTTATAGGTAAAAGAAATTGAGGAAAAGGGGCATCATGTGTGAATGAATAATCAAGACACCACCCCCCCCTCCTTACTCCTGCCTTCTCAAACATGCTAGTGTGGACTTTCTTTGCCTCCTGTGTCCCCCGACTCCCCTTATTCAGTATTTATTTATAACTCTATGCATGCATTCATAAACACACGAATATGGACCCGCATCAATACTTTTTTCCATGATCATGCCTAATCATCGGCACCCTTTTAGTTATTGCATTTTATTTTAATTTATTTAAGTTATTGCATTTTATTGCATCTTATTTTAATTTATTTAAGTTATTGCATTTTATTGCATCTTATTTTAATATTATTTGTTTAATATATTCCACCGTTCATTCATATGCTTATTTATTCCTTATTTACGCTTATTTATTATCATAATGCTTATCATAATGCTTATACTACATAATGCATTCTTTCTTGAATATTTGTGTGGCCCTGAAAAGGGCCGTTGTTTGTACAAAGAGTAGAACTCTCTCTATTTAGATGTGGTATACTTCGTTACCGCTTTGGTGCCCTCACTCACGGCGTGCTTAGCAAGCTCCCCTGGAAGCAGTAGGCGGACAGCGGTCTGGATCTCACGACTGCTGATGGTTGACTTCTTGTTGTATTTGGCCAGCCGAGAAGATTCGCCGGCAATTCGCTCAAAGATGTCGTTGACGAAGCTGTTCATGATCGTCATGGCCCGGCTAGAGATTCCAGTATCGGGGTGAACCTGCTTGAGGACCTTGTAGATGTAGATTCCGTAGCTCTCCTTCCTTTTCCTGTGCCTTTTCTTGCCACCGCTGGGCCGGGGCGCCTTGACTGCTTTCTTGGAACCTTTCTTGGCAACTTGACCTGTTGGAGCCATGATGAATGTAAGCTGGTATGTGAAGAATGTAGCGAAACGTGTGCGTCGATCAGATATTCTGTTGCTAATGCGAGTGCACCGTCCCAATAGCCCTATTTATACACCGCGTCCGGGTGCGGCGCGGTTCGGTCCGTATGCAAATGAGCCCCGGTCTTTCATTCATTGGCCAATTGGCGCCTGTACTGCCCCTGGTCGAGAGATGGCGACAGAGTATTGTAAGTGAGCAATTAGTGTGGTGATTCTATTTTCTTCTTATTTTGTTTTGACCGACTTTAGGGATCAGTAAAAACTCTTTCGAAAACAGGACAACATCCCAGTTTATTACATATGCTAAACTCTATGCTGAGCGAAATCTATATGTTTTTTAATCAATATCCACATAGAAAAGAGTACAATTATGATGATGGAGACGAAAGCGACGACTTGTTGTGATGTAATAGGCCCACTGACGGCAAGTGGCGATATGTCGTTGTACAACTTGTACAATTTTTATCGGGTGGAATTAAAATTGTTCCCTTTCCTGGTAAAGTTGCACAAAATAATGACCTGGTTTTTAACTGGGTATCGTGAAAATTGAAAATGGTGATATTTTTTCCCATTTTTACTTATCAATTTACTTCATCAAGACATACCAAAAAATGCCTCCCTGCGAACCTGTCAAAATACAAATTCATCTTTATTGTAAATGTTCCTCTATAAAGATAAATATTCCTTATTCCTAATTAACGGCACAAACTCTCGTTGAAAAGTACCTGATTTTAATTAAATCGAAAAAACCACGCCTAATGATCTGGATTTTCTTAAACTAGAATAAGAAGTTTACGCCGTTTTTTTTTTTAGTTGGCAAAATCTGACTTAACAGCGACCTGGATAGATAACCAGGGGCGAAGGCTAACATTTTCCTGTAAAAAAAAAAGTTCACTCTCTCTCCGTTTGTCACCCAATCTCTTTTCTCTACCTACCTCGCCCTGTCCCAAGTATATCCACGGCCGTTCGATTACTTGAAAGAAATCGAGACTTTACCCTAGTTATCGTTTATATCATAGTCGTTTAATTACATTATAACGCATATGATGCATACATTTTTTATCGCTGCCGTGTTGTTTATATTTCTTGCTTATGATCATTACGAAGTATACAGTTCACCAAGGTTATATTGCAGCGATCTATGAATAATATATTTTTGTTCGTCATTGGTCATGACAAAAAACAACATTTTTTGCATCTTGTTGCTATGTAATGGAACTCTTCTTTTCGTTCAAATGTTGTAAGTATTCCTATATAATTGCTATTAAAAAAAAACGAAACCGTACCACAACTCTGAATCTGACCCGCACCTCTTTGGCTAGCTACGTGTGAATCGCACTCGGTTTAAGGCAATATGATGATAGTGCTGTTTGTAAGTTATTTAGTATTCACTGGTACATGATATTTTATATTTTTATATATTACCATGTATATGAATATCTGAAATTATTCATATAAATATCTGAAATTATCCCCTAATCATTCTTGACCTACATTGCAATATACGCAAAGATAAAATTCATTTAATCTCGGATTAATTTATATCATTATCTAGTCATTAATTAAAATCAACAGCATTCTTTCTTGCTCATGTGGTGGCTCTGAAAAGAGCCGTTATTTGTAGTCAATAACCATATGGTTAGATTAGCCGCCGAAACCGTACAGAGTACGGCCCTGCCTCTTTAGTGCATAGACCACGTCCATGGCTGTGACAGTCTTGCGCTTGGCATGCTCACAGTAGGTGACGGCATCACGGATGACATTCTCCAAGAAGACTTTCAGTACACCGCGTGTCTCTTCGTAGATGAGACCAGAGATCCTCTTGACTCCACCTCTTCTTGCTAGACGGCGGATAGCAGGCTTCGTGATACCTTGGATGTTGTCTCGGAGAACCTTGCGATGACGCTTGGCACCACCCTTTCCGAGACCCTTTCCTCCTTTTCCGCGACCTGACATCTTGATGAATGAGAGCTAGTTGTGTACGATACTGAAGACTGGATGTTACGCTGAGCGAATGAGTTAAAAAGCGAGAGCAGCGGCAATTGTGGTCGGATTGCGGACGTGGGTGACGAAATTCGTCACCGCGCCGACCCGCCGGCGAATTCAGAGCGCCCCCTTGTGCCGACGCCGATATAATTTCTGAAAAGAGTCCCCGCCCTGAAAACGCACGGAATAATGATCCTTCGGGGGGAAAAAAATCGCATAATTTTCGGAAGACATTGTACATAGTACTCGAATATAAGGCAATATTTCAAATGTATGCATTTTAAATCCTCCAGTAATACCGACCCCCTCATATTCTTTGCACTTGCATATATTTCGTTTTCTTCATTTTGACCTTTGATTCTGTCTCTTCGATTTTATTCATATATATATATATATATATATATATATTGTTTCCTATTATGTAATTTTTATAGATAGTTAGTACATATACATTTTCATACCTTTATATGTCATTCACATCCCGCCCACCATTTAAACACCCCCTTCTTTTTCATTCTTCTTATAATGTTACATTTCATAATTCCGTGGCTACTTTATAATTTGAATGAATACACAATCCTCACATTTCATCATTTTTTAAGGTTTATACCATAGGATTGCCACAATATGGACAATGCTATAAGAATATTTCTTTATATTATTTTTTTCATACAGACAGGTATTCTTTCTTGGAAATTTGGTGGCTCTGAAAAGAGCCGTTTTGTTGGCACTGGAAAGTGGCTATGCAGAAATCACTTGGATTTCTTTGCCGCTACTTTCTTTGCTGCGGGTTTCTTGGGGTTCGAAGCCTTTGGCTTCTTGGTTACTGCCTTCTTGGGTGTCGACTTCTTGGCAGGGACTTTCTTCTTTGGTGTCTTTTTCTTTTCTTTCTTCTCAGTGGTCTTAGTCTTCTTTGCAGGCTCTTCACTTTCTTTGGTGCTGCCTTTGCCTTCTTAGCGGCGGCTGCCTTCTGCTTCTTATCCTTCT